>NW_015400553.1:7709-13856 GCF_001527695.2 Protobothrops mucrosquamatus
AGACTAGATTTGGCATTTGGTATTTGATTAGTCTAGTTAAGTGACAACGCAAGGTCCTTTTAAATAAGGTGTTTCCTTACTTAAAAGGGAAGGGTCGACACCCTGTTGAAAATACCTTTGCAGCCCTTTGAATTTGAACCAGATCTGGTTGCTGAAGGAAGCATTGGAAGTCCGTGAAAGCGGAGGTAGGATCAGGAAGCAAATAGGCATACAAACATAAGAAGAAACATTGTGATAATAAAAAGGGCAGGCACAGCCAACGCAAAGTTTAAATGCGCAACATCTTAAAGCAGTGGCCAATGATTGGGCCACTTGCACAGCTTGGAAATTACTGTATTCCTACTCATTTGGAGAGTGTCAGGTGGAGAGAGAGGCTGCCATGGAATAGCATTAAGAACTTAATATTAAAACTCATTTGTGCTTTTGAAAAAAGATGAGAAAGAAGCTGGGGAGAAACCTATAGATAGTCCTCAACTTATGATCACAACTGAGCTCAAAATTTATGTTGCTGAGCGAGACAGTTGTTAAGCATGTTTTGCCCCATCTTATAACCTTTCTTGCCCCAGTTGCCACAGTATCACTGCAATTGTTAAGTTAGTTACACGGTTGTTAACGGAATCTGGCTTCCCCATTGACTTTGCTTGCCAGAAGGGCGCAAAAGGTGATCACATGACCCCGGGACACAGCAACCCTCATAAATGTGAACCAGTTGCCAAGCATCTCAGTTTTGATCACATGATCATGAGGAGACTACAAAGGTTGTAAGTGTGAAAAATGGTCATAAATAACTTTTTTCAATGCCGCTGTAACTTCCAACAATGTCTAAACCAGTGTTTCTCAACCTTGACAATTTTAAGGCATGTGGACTTCAACTCCCAGAATTCCACAGCCAGCATTGCTGGCTGTGGAATTCTGGGAGTTGAAGTCCACATGCCTTAAAATTGTCAAGGTTGAGAAACACTGGACTCTAAACGAACTGTTGCAAGTTGAGGACTACCTATATGCTGGAGAAAAGAAAATAAGTAGGCGTACCCAGAAACCATACAAACAAATGCCTCTAGATGGGATAAACTAAAAAGATCGGCCTTCCTTAGTCTGGGCCCCTTCTGGTGTGCTGACTAGAGAATCCGAGGAGTCAAAGTTCACACATCTAAAGGGTCACAAAGGCTGGGAAGGCTGATAACAAAACAGAGAAGGCAATCTGCTCCACTGAACCAACTTGTGTTGGTAGCAGAGTAACACAACGATGCAGTCTTCCACAATACTATTTGTTAGGCAGAAAAGAAATACGAAATTAATTCATTTTACGTATTTCAAGGTTGATTTCATAAGGCATTCACTTAAGACCATTAAGAGATGGGGAGCTAGTTGTGAGATCATGTACGGGTAGTCCTCAGCTTACGACCACAATTGAGCTCAACATTTCCATTGCTAAGCAAGATAGTTGTTAAGTGAGTTGTGCTCCATTTTATGACATTTTTGGCCACAGTTGTCAAGTGATTCACTGCAGTTGTTAAGTGAATCATGTGGCTGTTAAGTGAATCTGACTTCCCCCATTGACTTTGCTTGTCGGAAGCCAGCTGGGAAGGTTACAAATGGTGACCCCATGACCTTGGGACTGCTGCAACAGTTGTAAGTGTGAAAAACAGTCATAATTTATTTTTTTCGGTGTCGTTGTAACTTCAAACTAAGTGAAGAAGTACCTGTATTCCTTTCCTCTTGATTATTATAGGGTTCTAATGAAGGAAAATATTTGTAGTTCAGGGTTGACATGAGGGCTCCTTGGTGCTCTCTGAGCTTGGTTGTTTTCTTGCAGACATTTCATTACCCTAACTAGGTAACATCATCAGTGCTAGTAAGGAGTGCTGTTTGCTGTCAGTTTAATGAGCCCAAAATAGAAAGAGACTCCAACACCTTCCCACCAATAATCAGCATTCAGTTCAGCATAGATTAACTCCAAGGTCACCTTCAGACTAACCATCAAGTAACTAATACTCCAATCAAGAAACTGCCAAACAGCCATTAGTAACCAAAGAATTCCTAAGGCCGCTCCCCACCCACACAGGGAGGCAAGACACCAGAATATAAACAGCACTCCTTATTAGCACTGATGATGTTACCTAGTTAGGGTAATGAAAAGTCTGCAAGAAAACAAGCAAGTTCAGAGAGCACCAAGGACCCCTTATTATAGGGTTTAAATTTGTCAACTTTGTTTGCTGATTACTATGTTTCATTGGGCTTTATTTTGATTATTCCTGGGTTCTTGTTGTATAACCTCAGAAAAATAGTGATTACTTAGCAGACTAAATGCAGGAGTTATCAATATCTGCACTATTAACAGTTCATACCATCCCTTAAGGCGTAACATGGTTTTCACACATGGAACTAAATTTCATTTTTGATGTGTGCCATTGTGCCCAGAGCAAAAAAATGACAATAAAGGTTATCTTATCTTATCTTATCTTATCTTATCTTATCTTATCTTATCTTATCTTATCTTATCTTATCATCTTACCTTACTTTACCTTATAGAAACAGGTTAACAAATTTAGATTAGGAAAGTGCTTAAAGGCCACTTCTCACTACTAGTGAAAGTGTCACATTAAAATAAAATTGCAATACATCTTAGGAAGCATTAGGGTAAAACCAAAAAACTGCAAATTTCTTGGCCTTCAGATGAGCACAGCAAAATCCTAATAGAAGAATTCAGTATCTGATTTGTACTACAGACTCAGGAAAAGCAGAGCAAAATGAGAATAAAGATCCAGACAAGCTTCAGCCACAACCTGCAAAAGATGAGATGCTGTGGGATAAGCCAGCTATGCTTCCAAGAGTGAACTAGGTCAAAAGTGAGGACTCCAAGACTTCATTCTGCTCCTGGCTCTGTGTGACCCAGCCAACAAGCATTCACAGAACGTCCAGGTGGCTTGGAATGGCCTTATCATGCAGAATCGCTCCGAGACAGCCACTAGCATAAAGGAAGCGGTGCAAATATTCAGTCTAATCCTCCACAAATCCCTGGGAACCAGAACATTGGCTTCTAAATTCAAATTTATCTGAGGTTTCCAAACGCTTGGGAGGTTAACTGTCTATATCTGTGTTAATCCACCCAGTTTTGCTCTTAAAAAAATGCTCTAGGAAGAATTACAGAACCTTTTTGAGATATTTTTTGCATGTTTTCCCCTAGTGTTCTTATGGTACAAGCTAAATAGCAGCTGGAAAATGTGTACCAAAATGTATGGGTTCATTATCTTCTACAGCTGGCACCTTGGCCTTTATTGCATTGGCAATTAATTACCAGTATTTGTTTTGTTTGTTTCATGTTTTATTCTTTCTTCCAAGAAGAGGAGGAGGTAACAGACTTGGGAAAGCCCATTAATAAAACAGCAAAAAAATTGCTATTATGCATTACATAATATCATACTGTGACTGAAGCAGAGAGATTTTAAAAGGTAATGGGCAAATTTGAGGGGAATGTCAGCTACCTTGCAGAGGTACTGCTATTTGAGGTGTCAGAATTTAGAGGGATCTCCCTGCAAAGAATTTAAAATAGGGTTCTGGATGCCTATTAGGATGGCTCCCTGCTGGATGTAGGAAATGCAATGTTAAAGCATTCCTGAGAACTACTCCATTCTGCTTAACACTGTCCTCTATGTGTTGATCCTTTATTTAAGAAGTCTTCTATCTGGAAATACCAGGAACAGGGAAACTATTACGCACAATGGAGCTCTGTTCCTCTCCTCTGACCCCCCCCCCCCTTTTGATATATTTTGGAATGCTGATTAGCTGAACACACACGGGGAGATCACAACAGTCACTCAAATATGACAACACTGAAAAATATCCCAAGAGGAGACAGGAGAAGGATAGGGTGTTATTTAAGGAGCAATTCTCATATTTGTCTTGGGTATTATAAACATACCCAATTTGTCTTGGGTATTATAATTGTGGGAGACTACAGCAGGAATAAAGGCTTTCATCATAATCACTAGAGTAACATTGCTTTTAAAACTTTAATTTTCATACTAGAAGAAATACCTGGACTTGTCCCTTTCCCCTACAAACAAAATAAAACAAAAAACATAGCATTGCCCCAATTATCAGAGGTCTAACCATTGTGATGCTGAAATGACAAAGTATGGGCTGCGATGTCAAATGCAAATACTACGCTTTTGTACTTGTATTGTGATGATTGATGGAAAACTTTAAGGGGTCGAGGTTGTGCTGCAATGTCACAACAGATTTGGTGACTTGATCTCTCACTCAGACACCTTTGGTTATTATGGAAAATTAACCACTATTTCTCCCAGAAAGGCCAGAGGAAAAATGATGGTCTTATTTGCAATTAAAAAGCCGCAGCACTAAAAAAAAAACATTTGTTATGACATACTGTATATGCTATTTTGAATTTCACACTTTAGACAGCAAAATATTTTAAACTACTTTTGGCAAAAAATACCTTCCCTGAAAACAACTGAAAACACAGTTTTAAAAGCAGGTGTTCAGGCTCCAAAGAACCCTGGACATCAATGAAACAGCTGCTAACAAAGACTATTTAAAATTATTTCTGCAGAATAACTAGAACGTCCAGCTGATGGCAGCACCAAATGGATCTTGTACATTGGCCACCAGGATGCATTACATTTCTAGTTTTATCCTTATTGGGAATCACCAGACATAGCTAGATATTATACTGTGGGCTCAAACTTTCTACTGGAAATTGAACTCACAGACCTTCACACTTTGGATAACTATATCTAGAGCATTAGCTTTAGGACAATAGTTCAATGCTCAATAGTTGTAGGAAAGATATCCACAGGTCTTCAGAATAGCTTTTTTAAACTCCCAGAAGAGCTTAGGATCTTGAAAAAAACTAAGTACTGTAGTTTGGACTGGTTGGTTTTGGATTCAGAGACTACCAGGATTCAGACCACTAGGTCTGTAATCTAGACTGGGAAATTGGGCAGCTGTCCTGAAATAAGACAAGCTACCTCTGTACTGTTGCCAAGAAAATACTACGCAGATGTTCACACAGTCTCTTTTGAGACATTCTAATTCCTGGTCATAATTTTTTTACATAGAGGCATGGAAAAGATTAGCTAGCCATTGAAAGGTGTGGTTTCAGATTACAGAAATGGATAGAAGGTGAGAGTTGCATACTTGCAATATGGTGCAGAGTCATAGGGCCATGATGACAAAGTGGACGTGCTCATGTGATAAAACAGAGCATTCCAGAGTCTGCAAAATCGCACTTCAGCTGCATGCTCAGAGTACCAAGAGCCAAGGGAATTTACTAGTTGAGCTTTCATCCTCAAGTGACATGGTGATTAGACAATAAATGTTAGCTACATCCTCACAACCACATGCTGATTCTCTAGCTTAGTGTCCTCCAGATATGCAGGCTGAACATCTATGCAAATTAAAGTCCAACATAGCTGGAGGACATCAGGTTCAAGAAGGCTTTGCTATGTGCTGGTTCCTACATTTTCCTATAATAGAAATTTACTTTAGGGAAAGAGCTACTCAGCTATTATGAATATTTCAAATACAATTGACTTTCTCCATCTTCTTAAAAGCAGCATCTGTGGAGATCTTTAAGTTGATGTTGTTTACATCTCTACTTAAACATTTAATTTAGAGTTAAACAGATTGGCTTGTTAATCCTGCCAATGTTCAATTAATGCCTTCAGCTCCATCGTATAGCTCAATGAAATTAGACCTGGTCCTATGAGAATAAAGACTTTTTGGGAAGGTATAGTAAAACAGCCCAGTATGCCTACAGAAACTTAAAAGGAGTTGTCAATTTTTTCTTTTTCCATTCACAGGTTCTCAAAGCTCAAGTCCAAGAAAATTCTTGAAATTGGGAGGAACTGAATCAGAGAGTCAGAATAGTATTCACTTGAAAAGAAAACCTGAAGATGATTCCCTGCATATTAGAAAACGAGCAGAGGTTAAGGTTAAGGTTAAGGTTAATTTAATTTGTATACCGCCCTTCTCCCGTAGGACTCAGGGCGGTTCACAGCATATTAAAAACACAAATACAATATACAGGATACAAAGAAAATCATACAAAAATACACAAAATAACCCCACTAAAACCTAATTAAAAGCCAAATATTGATTGCTGTGTTCCCATTAAAATTACTT
>NW_015400554.1:0-1579 GCF_001527695.2 Protobothrops mucrosquamatus
TGCCAGCGTAGGAGCGACAAGCGTGCGCAGCAGAAAAGGAGACGTGCCAGAGATTAAGCTGAGTCACTGGACCACACCCCACAGGCTATAAAAGGGAGGTGGTGGCCATTTGGACCTCTGTGACGGACAAAAGCTGAATCTCTGGCGAAGTAGTTTGCTGTGGCTTTAAACTGTGTGTATTGTTTTTTGTTTCTGTGTTCTTGGAGTAAAAGGTCTTGGCAGGCAGCTACGGAGCTGCTGCCAAATTTCTTATCTGTGAAGTGGTGTCTGGAGAAGTCTTTAACCCTCGGCTGGCTGTTTGGGTGTGTGGGTCGGACGGGGACAGAACAACTGGAGATACACTGGACTATCAGACGGTTCCAGTATCAGGGAATCAGGTTATTAAGTTGTAATAGCAATCAACAGGAAGATAACATGAAGGGATAAAAAACTTTGTGGGTCACTGAGGAATATCAGGAAAATTTTAAAATGGTACTTTTGTGCCAGCACAAATATGGAAGAGATTTTTCATTTCCTCTATATATGACAAATATTCCTTAAGGAACGCCATAGATAGCTAACAGAAAAGCAAAGGTAGCATTCAAAAATCAAATCTTGGACCAAACTGGTGTCTTATTCAGAAGATATCTGCAACTTTCACTGCCTCTTAACGGGAAAAAAAAAAGCAAAAATGTATTGTTTGTGTGTCTAATCCTTCACTGTTATCAGCCTTTTGTCAGGGAAGAGGCTCTCAATTTTTACAAAACTTTTTTTTAAAATCACATGATCTTCTGATTAGAATATTATTTTATTATTCCTACTCTCCACAGGAAAGCATCACCGCAGCTGCTATTGGATGAGAAAAAGAAGATGGTGCCCTTAACGAACTGCTCCCTGATGCGCTAGGCCAAATGATTTAATCAGGCACTCCATGCCCACCAGAATTCAAACATGCTGCACATACCATCATTTTACTATGCACAGAAAGACGGCATGATGACGGCACAAACTGTCTACAGACCAGAAATGAAATGTTCAGCCTCTCATTCGTAGCATTTAAAGCATCTGCAGACATGTTGTTCCCAATCCGCTTTGCTTTAGAAGCAAGCCTACTAAATTCAATTACCCTTACTCCTTAGTAACTCAATACCACTTTACAATGCCTTGGTAAGGCCACATTTGGAATACTGCATCCAGTTTTGGTTACCACGATGTAAAAAAGATGTTGAGACTCTAGAAAGAGTACAGAGAAGAGCAACAAAGATGATTAGGGGACTGGAGGCTAAAACATATAAGGAAAGGCTGCTGGAATTGGGTAAGTCTAGTTTAACGAAGAGAAGGACGAGGGGGGACATGATAGCAGCGTTCTAATATCTCAGGGGTTGCCATAAAGAAGAGGGTGTCAAGCTATTTTCCAAAGCGCCTGAAGGCAGGACAAGAAGCAACGGGTGGAAACTAATCAAGGAGAGAAGCAACCTAGAACTAAGGAGAAACTTCCTGACAGTTAGAACAATTAACCAGTGGAACAACCTGCCTCCAGAAGCGGTGAATGCTCCAACACTGGAAGTTTTTAAGAAGAGACTGGACAGCCATTTGTCCG
>NW_015400554.1:4616-6147 GCF_001527695.2 Protobothrops mucrosquamatus
AGAAAGGGAAAAGCTGCTCGAAACAATTAGGGAGAACAGCGGCCATTGTATGCTTGCTAAGCAGGGAGTGGTATCCTCTCACCTTAAAAATTCAGAGCAGTTTTTACTTTTATATAAACACTTAAAAGATCAAGTGCTTCCCCCACTTCCCATAAAAAGGTCAAGTGTTTCAGTGGCGTAGCGTGGGTTGTCAGCACCCAGGGCAAGGCACAACCCCCTCCACAGTGGGCGGCGTCGGCGACCCGGCGGCTCGGATCGGATTCGCACAGCCAGCACTGCAGAGAGAGTGAGTGAGCCAGGCAGGGGCAGAGAGCTGCGAGTGCGAGCGCGCCCCCCCAGATGTTGCGCCCGGTGCGGCCGGCCCCCCCTGCACCCCCCACGCTACGCCTCTGAAGTGTTTTCCTCTTTTCCCCACAGGGGAAGCATATGGCTGTCACTGATTTTTTTTTATAATCTTTTTGTACTTTTGTTTTGGGGAGAAAAATCCCAATTTCAGGCTCTGTTGGTGAAGGCTGTCATTTCAGAGACCACTTATTGCTCACAGGAATGCACTGAATCCATCACAAAAGCAGAGGACAGCAGCTGCGCACCTCTGCCCATCTGTAAAATTCTGCCTCAGCCTACCTGCTGAACTTCTCCTTTAAGCAAGAGAGCAGAATAGGGCCTGACACCTCTGCCCTTGCATGTGGGTGAGCCATACATACGGTTTTATAAATAGTGGCACTCTTAGTATAAACATCAGCAAAGAGGGGAAAGAATGGCAAGCCATTCAAATAGGGGAAAAATAGGAACCTTGGATTAAATTGGTAGGCTTGATTCTACAACGATCATGCTACAGCGTTTACTTTTAAAAATCGTGAAATGCCCCCTTAGGAAGGAGCCTTTTATAAAAATATGTTGAGCGTTTATTTGTTTAAGCTTCTCAGAAAAAATATTTCTTGGGCCATCTGCTGTTTCAAAAGTAAACCAGCTGATAGAATTCTTCCTCTGTCTGGTTGATGCTAGTGGTTTCCCAAAAAAGTGAGTCCTCCTTCTTGGGAGCTAAAACAAGTAAGATTGTAATAGTCTACTTCAGAAACCAGGGTGGGTCAAATTGAGCATCCCACTGTCACTCTTGCTGTGAGAGAGAGCTGGGAGCTGATATTGCAGGACCTCACTTCTTTGGTCAGAGCTGATTCTCAAGTACAAGAAACATTTTCCAGGCAATAAAATTGGCACAGAAATAACTTCGGTTTCAAGACTAGTTTACGCTTGAGGAATAGAGACAAGTTAGCTACTTGTTAGAATTTGATCTTTATTTGAATTACACTTGATGCTTGACTATTTCTCTTATTTATAATAATAATAATAATAATAGTAAAGTTGGAAGGGACCTTGAAGGTCATCTAGTCCAACCCCCTGCTCAGGCAGGAAACCCTATACCATTTCGGACAAATGGCTGTCCAGTCTCTTCTTAAAAACTTCCAGTGTTGGAGCATTCACCGCTTCTGGAGGCAGGTTGTTCCACTGGTTAATTGTTCTCACTGTCAGG
>NW_015400555.1:0-1686 GCF_001527695.2 Protobothrops mucrosquamatus
TTATTTACACCTTCTCCTGCAGGTTAAGTAGTTAGAACTCTTGTTCCAACATGGTTTAATTCTGAATGCGTACTTGAGTGGCATGTTAAAAATCAGCATTGTTTTCTGATGTCTCAAGGATGGACTCAGCAGAGAGACTCAGCAGAGGGAAAAAAATCCTTGACTAATTCTGAGATATCAGAATTAAAATCTAGACAAATCCCTACCCGAGTTGTGTATACATTTCATAAAGGTTAAATCTGCAATTGATTTGATTAATTATGCGCGATCAAGTTTTTGAAAATCATCCACATAATTAAATTTTATTCCTGACAAAATATCCCCAATCTCTGGCAACTTCTTTAAGTAAAATAGTCTATTAAAGCACAAGTGGCAAAACACAAATTCTACAAATTCATCCTAATTACACCAGTTTTACAGCTGGTAATTTTCAAGCTGTAGCTGGGTAAATGTGTAACTTGGATGTCTGCCTCCAAATTTTCTTTCTCCTACATTTTTACAACTGAAGCAAATGACCGCTGATTGACTTGCATAGATAACTTCATTTTTTTAAAGCCTTCCTGATATAAACCTTAAACCCCCCTTCTTTCAGGATTCCCAGTGAAATATGATGTGTCACTTCCATAGATGTATGTGATTTGTTTATGTTTTTATATTGTGTTTTTATTGATTACTATATTGTGTTTTTACTATATGTGTTTTTATTGATTACTATGTTGTGAACCACTCAGACTAGATTTGGATTTGGGTGGCACCCAAATTTAATGAAACAAATACAGTACATAAATATCCAGCAGGAGAATTCTCTGCCCTTCTGCCTTTGTCTTCTCTTTTTAGCACAAAATATGGAAAGACTGGAGAACATGGTGTTTTGAATCTTACCTATAGAATCTGGAGATATAAACCATTTATCAGTCTTGAAATCCAACAAGCAGCCATGTCATTTGGATTTAGGGGAAATTTTAATGAGGAATTTTATTCTAAAACCAAGAAAGCTAAATCTATAAATACAAAAAGTTCATTGGGAAATAAAGACAAAATGATAGGAATTTTATACTCAGAATTCTCTGGGGTGGGGAAATATAATCTACATATTCTTTGTATATAACATGAGAACACCCTGGTATATCAAACAATGCCAGCAGGAAGTAAGGAATTACTCCTCACTACTTGTTATTGTTAAGCTCCTTTATTTAAATCTCATAACCACTTTGAAATGTACATAATGTTATATGGTTGTCAATGTAGGTTTTATAAGAGAACAAGTACGGCCAAGTAACCAAGAATAAGCGTATACAGCAAGAGTGAATAATATACACAATAATACACAACAAAAGTGCACAGCAATAGACTGTCCATACCATGCAGTAATATAATGTGCATATATGCATATTTATATGGTGTAATAAAATATATACATATATAAATAGTTTTTAAAATAAATATAGCCATAATTTGAGCAGGGAAGATTTTAAAAAACCCTTATAATTATTATTATTATTATTATTATTATTATTATTATTAATTGTATTTATATCCCGCCCTTCTCCTTTCGGACTCAGGGCGGCTGACAAATGATAAAAAGCTAACATATTACACCTAATTTAAAATTTGATTAAAATGAAATATTTAAGAATGTCAAATTTAAAAGTAATTAAAACCCCTATAAAATCCCCTAGGCCAGTC
>NW_015400555.1:3581-6147 GCF_001527695.2 Protobothrops mucrosquamatus
AGACCTGCTCCTGTCACCTCCCCCGGGGCCACCCAGTCGGAGTCCAAACCCTCTCGGATCCGAGCGACTTTGTCATGCAGATACTGTGCAAACTCCTCAGCCTTCCCCGCCAGGTGGTCCTCCCCCCCCCCAATTGGAGAAGGGAGCGGGTCACCCTGAAGAGGGAGGCTGGGCGATTATCTGATGACGCAATGAGGGTCAGTTCAATACTATATTGAACTGATCAAAGAATTTGATATTGAACTGATCAAAGAATTTCTATCCCAGTTGTGTTGGTATTTTAGACGTGGCAATATAGTCCCACAATTTCATCTGTCAATCTCAGAGGAAAAGTATTATTGTGAATTCCAGTATTTGGCATATTGAGTTCTCACTCCTGAATAAAAATACTATATAGTGTTAATCCAGGAAACTGTTCCGGAATTGTAAGACTTTGTAATGTTGAACAAAAAAAATACATGGACGGTAAGTAAAATGCAAGGCTAAAACATATTGCATGCGTCACTTTCCAAACTTATCGATAAACACAAATGATCAAATTATTTATTTATTTATTTATTTATTTATTTATTTATTTATTTATTTATTTATTTATTTATTTATTTATTTATTTATTTATTTATTACATCTCTGACAAATTTTGAATATATAGAATCTCTTTCAACAACCATAACTGGGATAATATACCAAAACAACAACACCTTTTATACAATTCTATGGGTTTATGGGTAGGAGTTGAGCTTACCCCAATCATTTGCACCTATCTAAATTGTCTTCTTCCTTCTGAGTACTCTATTTTTGCAGAAATCCATAGTTGCAAGGACACAATTTTCTAAAATTAAAGCTTTCCTATTCAACATTTAGAAAAAAAAAATCAGGTGAAAAGGGGAAACAGGCAAGATCACTGTCCCATTTTGGTGACAGAAATTGAGAGTGCTCGTTCCGTGAACATAATTCCATCCATGGGGCTCTAGCCTTTATTACACGTAATTGATATGGAAATATTCGCACTCTAGAAGTACAGAAAACCGCTATAGAATAATGATATTAATATATGATGAGTTCTGCCAAAGCTCAAGTTTGAGTATTGCCTGGAAACCCTGTAAATCTTTATTCAGGCAGAAATAACTCATTTAAATAATAATGCATAAACGTGGTGTTTTAATCTGTGTTTAACTGGATAACAGAGCCCAAAAGAGAAAGTGGATTAAAAATCTGAATAGAACATTATGCCTATAAAACTCTTTTATTTCAAGGTAAAATGTTGTATTTAAAACACACAATTTTATATTTCCTCACTTTCTTCTTGCATTTCCTTGTACGCCCCTCACCCCACTTCTTATTGCATTCTCTGTGACAGCCTTTTCGTTCATGAACCTGGACCCTGGGTTAAAGGTTAAGGGACTTGAAAAAAGATGCCTTTTTATATATATACTTCTTACATTAGTAATTATGAGCACTTTACCCAGTGTGATGAGTGTAATAAAAGATTTTGTACTCCACAACGAAGCAAAATGACATTTTATGGTGGCAGCTCTCTTCTACAGTCCACAGTGGTTTCCTTAACAGATGTGTTAGCTTCTACATATTTCCGTGTTGGAAATTAGGGTAATTTATTTGAGGCTTCACTATAGGTTAAGTACCACAGTTCCTGACATGCATAAATAGGACAGTATTGGAGCTTTTAATGCAGAGTTTTAAGATGAGGTTATGCAGTAGTCAGCAGCACACAAATCACTTGTTCTGAAAAATAAAATGTGCTGTCAAATTATTACCACATTTTTTTTCCATTGGATTCTGACAGAATGTTCACTCTTAGCATTCCACATTGCAGAAGGATAATCTGGTTCATTATTAAATAAAACAGCAGAAAGGTCAGAAAGTGGCCCTGTGGATATTAATCAGGCTTAGAGTTGATATATGTATTTGCAAACAAGACCTGGTAATTTAAAATAGGTTTTACTCTCACGTGAATTCTGAAGAACAATCCTTATTTTTGGCAAATATCTTCCATTAGGAATATATTTGGCCTTCTTTTTATTAATGATCCTGGTCTGATAAGAATGTAAAAATTCATATTACAGTATGGAAGTTGGGTTTTCTTAACAACTTTAATTACTTACACTTTTTTTTTCTTTTGCACGTGAAATCATGAAATCTTACACCAAGATAATTTCAGAATTAACTATCACAATATTGTCATTCTCTATCCACACCAATTTCAGAATTAAGTAACATAAGATCCTAATTCTCCACCTTTATAATTCT
The DNA here is from genome assembly GCF_001527695.2 of Protobothrops mucrosquamatus. Taxonomy (NCBI): domain Eukaryota; kingdom Metazoa; phylum Chordata; class Lepidosauria; order Squamata; family Viperidae; genus Protobothrops; species Protobothrops mucrosquamatus. The sequence continues at coordinate 5,850 of NW_015400555.1, forward strand.
CCTTTTCCTTTGTGTGTATCTTTTTCTAATGCTTTGGGATCTATGCAAGGCTTGGGCACTCATTTGGCCCAGACAGCTTGATTATTTATTTACTTTTTAAAAATGATAACAAAGCAGGCCTAGACATGTCTGCTCTGGAGATCTATTGGTTCAGCAAAATTCGCATAATTGTATACAGGACAGCAGTTTAAATATGGATGCTTTATAATCTCATCTCAAGGTCTTACTTGTGTTTAACATGCATCACATGTCACTAGGCCAGGAGTCATTCTTCTCTTTGAAATGGAGAAAATGTGCC
>NW_015400556.1:0-6147 GCF_001527695.2 Protobothrops mucrosquamatus
ATTCCAAACAATTTCTTTCCAATGCTTTAAAATAAAAAAAGGAACTAGGCTCTAGTTAATACAGGTAGTACTTGACTTACAACCATAATTGAGTCCAAAATTAATTTTGTTAAGTGAGACACTTGTTAAGTGATTTTTGCATTTTACAACCTTTCTTGTCACAGTTAAGTGAATTTTTGCAGTTGTTAACTTAGTAACACGGTTGTCAAGTAAATCTGGCTTCCCCATTGACTTTGCTTGTCGGAACGTCTCAAAAGGGAATCACATGATCTCAGGACTCTGCAACCATCATAAGTATGAGTCAGTTGCCAAGCGTTTGAATTTTGATGTGACCATGGGGATGCTGCAATGTTCATAAATGTGAAAAATGGACATAAGTCATTTTTTTCCAAATAGTCACTAAATGAACTATTGTAAGTCAAGGAAAAAAGCAGGAAAGAACAATGAAGAACATTTTATTTTTTTTGGGAGGGGCAATATGTTTTTCTTTAAGACACGGTCACCAGATTGGTGTACTTACTGAATAAGCTGAAGAAACTTCTTGAATGAGAAGTGAAACATCTTCAAAGAAAAACAAGAAGGTCCAGTTTCCTCTTGATAAAAGCACCTTTGGGACTACTAAATAAGAAGAAGTGGAAATCAATGGCCAATTTTGTGAGTAGGGACCAGACTATTGTGAAACGAAGTTGCAGCTGGCTAATTTATTTGAAGCCATTGTAGCACTGCAATGCACGGTATCTGATTTTAGAGCAGGGGTCTTCAAATGTGGCCCTTGTATGACTTGTGGACTTCAAGGCAAGCTGGCTGAGGAATTCTGGGAGTTGAAGTCCACAAGTCATAAAAGGGCCAAGTTTGAAGACCCCTGTTTTAGAGCATCATTGCTTGGAAAATCACTGCTTCTCAGGCCTGTGGGCCAGATCACAAAGCCCATCCAAGTGACTTGCTTTTCAATGTGATTCTTAAGCAATTTAATTAATTATTTGCTGTACCTGGTTTACACCTTGCTGTAATGAATGTGTTGGTTTTATGGTTCTAATCTGTGTTTGATTGCAAATTGATTTGAGTAAATATTCATCTTCTAGGGCTTGCTAATGTGCCATTTATTGGTGCTTAAGAATTCATTGGTATTGTGTTATGCCCTCTACTGGTCTCTTTTCTTGCTGTTTTAGGAGACCAGTGATAGATTCCTTTGTCTGAGACTGAACTGGAAACAATAGAGAAATATTAAAAAGGCAAGGAGATTTGTGAAACATCCTGGAACAATTTGGCATTATTCTGCCCCATTTCCTGCTACTGTATATTAGCAGAACAAACCAGGTACAAGATGTAAAGAGATAAAAGTCCTCATTTACCAAGTCTCCTGGAATGCATGGGCTTCTGCAAACAGTGAATCACAAATAGCAGAGTTCTAAATAAAACTTAGCAATTCATTAAAATTAAAACTATTCTACTTACATATTTTAAACAAATTCATTTAAATGAAAGTATTTTAAGAATATTTATTAATAAGCTACAAGCTAGAAAATACAATGTTCGGACATCTGACTTCTGTTCATGTCTCTAAATATTGTTATTGCTCTTGCTTTGGGTCATAACTTTTCAAAGGCTCATGCAAAAGTATAATAAAATTTGTAGATATGGTACAAAACCTTACCTTATCAAAACCCAGAGGGGGAGGGATTTTGTTTTGTTTGTTTATATAACACCCAGGAGACTAAATAAGGGGGGGGGGGAGGTACCAATAAATAAAATTATTTGGAAATACTATTTCATGTTTTAGCAAACAACTGATTAAATTCCAGGAGTGTTAACAATTGTTTCAGCAATGGCACTAATAAGAAATCAGATATATATCCAGCCATAACATGCAAAGACGAGTCAAGAAAGCAAAGGCTCAGAATGAACAAAGACTTTCAACAGAAATCAAGGACAATTTAAAAAGTCAACATATTAACAACAAGAAAAAAGTCAAGGAAACTGTAGGTCCACTAAAGAGAGAAGATAGCAAGGAAGTAACAGGCAGTAGGGAAAAAGCAGAGCTGCTTAACTTATTCTATGCATTAGTCTTCACACAAAAAGAAATTATAGCCCAACATACCAAAAAAAACTACTGCCAAAGGCAAACTAGTAACAAAAATTAAAATAAGCAAGAAAATGGTGAAAGAACACCTATCCAACTTTGATGAATATAAATCACCAGGACCCGACAGATTACATCCCAGAGGTCTGAAGGAGCTGGCAGATGTTATCTCAGAACCATTGTACCATATCTTTCAAAAATCCTGGAGCACCAGGGAAGTACCTGAGGAGTGGAAATGGGCTAATGTGGTTCCCATCTTCAAGAAAGGAAAAAAAAAAAACAGACCCAGGAAACTACAGACCAATCAGTTTAACATCAATACCTGGGAAGATGCTGGAAAAGAAAATCTGCGAACAACTAGAAGCAAACAAAGTTATAACTAGTAGCCAGTGCAGGTTTGTTAAAAACAGATCATGCCAAACCAATCTTATTTCATTCTTTGATAAAGTGAGCAAATTAGCGAAATGCTGTGGATATAGTGTACTTAGATTTCAGTAAGGCATTTGACAAAGTAGACCACAATCTACTACTTGGTAAGCTAGAAAAAGGTGGACAACTTCACAACCAGATGGATTTGTAGCTGGCTGACAAACCATACTCAACGAGTAGTCCTCAATGGAACTACATCCACATGGAGAGAAGTAAGCAGTGGGGTACCACAAGGCTCTGTCTTCGGCCCAGTACTCTTCAATATCTTCATCAATGACTTAGATGAGGGAATAGAAGGGGAACTCATCTAATTTGCAGATGACACTAAACTGGCAGGAATAGCCAACACCCCAGAAGACAAGCTCAGGATCCAAAAAGATATTGACAAACTTGAACAATGGACCCTATCCAACAAAATGAGTTTTAATGTGGAGAAAAGCAAAGTTTTACATTTAGGCAGGAAAAATCAAAGGTATAAATACAGATTAGGTGAGACCTGGCCCAAAAACAGTAACTGTGAGAGGGATCTTGGAGTCCTAGTGGATGATCATTTGAATATGAGCCAGCAGTGTGCATCAGCAGCCAAAAAAGCTAATACAATCCTGGGTTGTATAAACAGAGGCATAGAATCAAGATCACACAAAGTATTAGTACCACTTTATAAAACCCTAGTAAGACCACATTGGAATACTGCAACCAATTTTGGTCACCATACTACAAAAAAGATCTTGAGACTTTGGAAAAAGTTCAGAGAAGAGCAACTAAGATGATCAAAGGCCTGGAGACTAAAACATTCAAAGAATGGCTGCAGGACTTGGGTTTGGTTAGTCTAAAGAAAAGAAGAAATAGGGATGACATGTTAGCAGTATTCCAGTATTTGAGGGGCTGGCACAAAGAAGAGGGGATCAAATTATTCTTCAAAGCACCAGAGGGCAGGACAAGAAACAATGGTTGGAAACTGATCAAAGAAAGAAGCAACCTGGAATTAAGGAGAAACTTCCTAACAGTGAGGACAATTAACCAGTGGAACAGCTTGCCTTCAAAAATTGTGGGCGCTCCATCACTGGAGGTTTTGAAGAAGAGACTGGATAGTCACTTGTCTGAGATGGTATAGGTTCTCCTGCTTCAGCAGGATGCTGGACTAGAAGATCTCCAAGGTCTCTTCCAGCTCCATTCTATTCTACTCTACTCTACTCTACTCTACTCTACTCTACTCTACTCTACTCTACTCTACTCTACTCTACTCTACTCTATTATATTCTTTATGCAAAGTATTTCATGGATGATCCCTGTTTTTCCCCCCAACAAATTAGACAAAATCAAGTTCTAGTCTGGTCTTTTGCAAATGGGTAGATGCCATCCAGATGTTCTATTTAGCTGGAGTGATGTTTTAACTAAGGAAATACATGCAGAAGGACCTGTTCCCTAAAATCTCAATGCAACTGCTATAACCTTCAAAGTCCTGATTAGGGCTGCCAAATCTCTAGCTTCCAGGCTTCAACTTTGGGGTGATGATTATGGCCTCTAGTTTCTTTAAACTTGTAGTAGGTCACTGCTTGTGGCAAGCAGACCTTGTAATATTTTTATTTATTAATTTTTTTTTTGCATTTTCCAGAGGAGGTAAAATATACTATTTTTATACACCTCTCTTTCCCAACTTGGTATCCTCCGGATGCGTTGGTCTCCTACTCACACTGCCCTCCAGACAGCATGACCATTGGCCTTACTGGTAGTCTGGTGCTTCAGCTTGTGCCAAGAAACTTAAGGTCTTCCTGCAAGTCAAGAGCTATTGTTTCCTGCAGAGAAGTCCACACAGAGGATGTTGTATGAATCATATCGGGTGTGTGTTAGAGCAATGTCCTTATTAGGCTCTCAATGGTTATAAAAACATGTAAACCTTTGGTATCTTTTTCTGTCCTCATTTAAGGATAGAAACTTAATGATCTTGAAAGAGGGTTTATGAAAACATAGTCATCCTCATGGACATTTATACAGTGGTGGGATTCAAATATGTGAACAACTGGTTCCCTGTGTGGATGCCACTTCCAGAAGTCCATTCTGGGCCTGGGCAACAAAAAATTAGCTACAGGTTCTGCCAAAGTGGTGCGAACTGGCTGAATCCCACCACTGCATTTATATCAATAACTAAATAGGAGGTTAATCCTTGCATGGGATTTCAGGAATTTTTGTTACTCATGTTATCATTCTTTTATTTTGAGAGTGATCGGTAAGAGCTCGGTACCATGATATTTACTGATTTTATTCCTATATACAGGTAAATTTCAGAAAATGATAAAATGCTTCATTAATCTGCAAGATCTCTGGATTTCTGCAGGTTTTTTGAAAGGGGGGATACATTATTTATATCTACTTTAAAAAGTAGAATTTTCCTAAATTTCTGGAATAAAATGTTAACAATCATTAGAAGCCATCCACTATGGAAATTCACTGGATGACTTTGGCCAGTCACAGAATTATTGGGAAGAGAAAATGAAGGAGATCCCCATAAACTCCAGTTTTCACTTCTGGAAAGAAATTAGAATATAAATATAATAAATATTTTTCCCATTTATGGCCAGAGAAGAAAGATAGATTTTGAATTAGTATGGAATAAGTGAAAGCTGGATGTGAACTAATGCACTGAAAAATATACAGACAAGAAAGAACTCCTATTCATTGTTATAAATACAACTTGTTTGAAGCCTAAGAATTTTCAGGATCTGATTTTCTTCTTGGACAATTTGGTGGCAGTCACTTTCAAATCACATCAGGGTTGACTCCAAAACCAAAAATTGTTCTTTATATGGGATGCAGCTCTCCAATTTATTGCGATCATTTTATGGTTTTATCATTCCACCTATTGTTTTTTAGCCTTGCCTGGAAATACTACCCCTTTAGGCTGCATAGCTCCCAAGCCAGATGTGGCTTGCCTTTGCTAGATTCAGAAGAACACTTAAGAGTGCATGTCCCTCTACTTTTGCATTATAACAGCCTCAAGAATTGATCTTTTAAGAGTATTCTCTCCCAGAGATGGAAAAGCCAGTAGCAGACCTAGACCAGCCAGCCTTCATCTTAGGGCAGTGTTTCTCAACCTTGACAATTTTAAGGCATGTGGACTTCAACTCCCAGAATTCCACAGCCAGCATTGCTGGCTGTGGAATTCTGGGAGTTGAAGTCCACATGCCTTAAAATTGTCAAGGTTGAGAAACACTGTCTTAGGGGCTCAATAGTTCTTTGCACTGTGCTGAGGCAATTGCTCTAACCAGCATTTTCTATGATGCTCTGTCCAGGGTCCTGATGTGAGTTTGCCCTGTGATAAAGGCCTCAACTTAATTTCCCCTCAGCTTTGACTTGTGGTGGGACAGGATTTAACTCTATTTGTTATTCAAACTGTGGTTTCTTATTAGTTGCTGGTCCTTATTTAAAACCCATATGATTACAGATTACAGTCAAGTTTCTTCTTGAAACATGGTCTGAAGTTTAGTGATGTTTCCAGGAGGATAAACGTTTTTTCCAATAAATAAATAGGGTGCTCAGTTTTAATGTCCTTCTGTGGATACCAAGGAAAACAGAGGCAGGAATATCATCTCTACATTTGGCAACTGATATTAAGGTGCTGGATGGAAAATTGGCTAAGC
>NW_015400557.1:0-1181 GCF_001527695.2 Protobothrops mucrosquamatus
CAGTCACTTCCGGTGCCTTCTCAGGTCACTGCTCATTCTACGCGCAGTGCCGCGGTATCGGCGGCCTGGTCCACTCAGGCCTCGCTTGAGGAGGTTTGCAGGGCGGCGACGTGGTCGTCTCCTTCTTCCTTCATCAGACATTATAAGATAGACCGCTTTGCTGCGGCAGATGCGGCCTTTGGGAGACGGGTACTGCAGCTAGTAGTCGCTCCCTCTGTTGAACATGCCTAGACTCCCTCCCTTCAGGGACATGAGCGGCTTTGGTATGTCCCATCCTGTGGACTCTACACCACCATCTGCTGGAGAAAGCGGCGTTGTTCTTACCTGAACGCCTTTTCTCAGCAGAGTGGTGTAGAGTCCACATCCCCCCCTGTATTTCTTGTCTAGACATGTGTTATTTTGCTTCTTTCCTCTTTTCTCTCATTTGGAGCTTTGCGTCTGCATTTTGCGCCTCGACCTGTGCCAAAAACTGGGGAAGGCACATCCAGAGGGAGGCGTGGCTAAAGTTTTTTTCTTACCTTAGTTCTCTGCTAAGCAGGATTGCATTAATAACCCATCCTGTGGACTCTACACCACTCTGCTGAGAAAAGGCGTTCAGGTAAGAACAATGCCGCTTTTTCTGCTTAGTCTCTGCCTCAGTCTAAATGTGTGGAAAGTTGTCATCCTGGATTTGTCAAGAGGGCTCGAGAATGCAGAGCCAGTTTGCTGCTATGACTGTGTTCCTTGCCTGGAGGGGACCTTCTCCACTCAGGAAAGTGGGTAATACCAAAGAAAATGGAAAGCTTTGTGGAAATGGATCCATCCAGAACATTTCCATGAAAGTGCAAGTTGTAGAACAGATTGAAGCTAACCTGTTTTATTGTTTATTTTCAACCTGCACAATTTCTTATTTAAAGGGAATTAAAGGAAAAAGATCTTGAAGGAGAGGTTGGGAAGAGATGGGAGGAGGGTGTGGCAGAGTGGCCAAGCTTTACTAATAGCAGAGAAAATATCTGTTATGCTTTATATTGTGGATGTGTCCTGCTAGGTTTACCTTTCTAGAAACATCAGAGTTCTTTGAAACTTAATGAATTGTCTTACATCCACTTCATGAAAGGATTATTGCAATGGGTTCTACATGGGCCTCCTCTTGAGGCTCACTGAGAAAATGTTCCTGGTCCACAATGAGGTGGTGTAGATTA
>NW_015400557.1:4750-6146 GCF_001527695.2 Protobothrops mucrosquamatus
ATTTTTGCTGGATATTCTGTTGCAAGCACTCTGGCAAGTTATCTTGGATTTATCTCTGTTTGCTGTGCATTATCAGTAAAGGCTTGGCAGGCAGCTACGAAGTTGCTGCCAAGAATTCATTTGTCTTTGGCTGTGCCGAGCAGTTTTTCAGGCCTCGGCTGACTGGTTGGGGTGTGTGGGTCGGACGGGGGACAGAACATCGTCCCAGAGCCTCAACAGGCAGCCTGACAGGAGTGCAGCAGGCAGGAGGGGGGTGGAGTTGGGGGAGCCCGGATGGGCTGCGGGGATGAAGGACGTGGGTGGCCCGGCACCTCTTCCCTCCCGGGCCACTCCAGAAGCTGCGGGCATCCTCCAGCCGAGGGGAAACAATCGCAGGTTGGCAGCCTTGAGGGGATGGAGCCAACCCGAGACCCTCTGCAACTGGAGGAGAAGCCTCAACTCAGCGGCTTCCCAGAGAACTCTGAAAGCCAGGGAGGGAGGAGGAGGAAGAAGAGGAAGAAGAGGAGGAGGAAGAAAAGGAGGAGGGGAGGTGGAGAAAAAGGAGGAGGAGGAAGAGGAGGAGGAGGAGGAGGAGGGGAAGGAAGAGGAGGGGAAGGAGGGGGAGGGGGAGGAGAAGAAGTGGGGGGCAGGGAGGTTTTTTCGGAAGGAGCGGATCGACCATGGTCGGGCTGCAGCTCTGGGCTCCAGAAAGCCCCGCAAACTACTCTCCCTTCAAGGCTGCGCTGCATCAGGCCAGGGAGAAACAGCGCCCGGCTCCGGGTTTGGCTGCCGGCACTTCGGGGAGGCGAGGAGCAGCATCACTAGCAATGCAAAGTTGCAATTCTTGGAAGTGGGGAGGAGGGCGGGGAAGGGAGGAGACTCCTCTCTTGGCACTGGGGGTGGGGTGGAGGGTAAACTGCCAACCCCCCTTTTATGGCCTGCTTCCAGGTGAGGCTGCAAGAGCACCGGCATCACCGCGAGGCTGTTCATCAGCTCAGATTTGAGCTCTTTCAAACTCCCTCCCCCATGATCTGAAAGGACACCCTGGCTTTCTTTGCCCCCCCCCCGTTAGCCACTCTTGAGGGTGACCTGGCGCTCCGAGGCCGGCGGTCCTTCTGCCTGGCGGCTGCTGGCTGAGAAGCCAATGGAGGGGCAGCCGAGGAGCATTGCCCCCCCGGACAGAACCCCCCTTTCAGCCTCTGCCGTTGTCAATAGCTGTTGCTCTGAGGGCTCCTGGACCCCCCAGCTCCATATTCTGCTTCTTCGGAAGTTGCAGGGGGAGGAATTGCTGAAGAAAACTCAGCCTGTCTTCACTCCAATGAACCGGAGACTCCAGAGAAGGGGAGGCTTGCTCTGCCTTGGGGGGAGATGCAGAAGATGACCCCATCCAGATCCAGGGAGGCTGAAAGGGCAGCAC
>NW_015400558.1:0-1224 GCF_001527695.2 Protobothrops mucrosquamatus
TGACGTTTCATTACATGTTGCAACTTTTTTTGCATTGCCGGAGCTGGGGTGGGCGCGGCCTCCACATGATGCATCTGGCCCGTGGGCCGGCAGTTTGACACCCCTGCTCTAAAACCATTTGAGTAGACTGATGCTACAAAGAAAACTCAAGATAATCAGCTTGGTGGTAACAGAAAAAGAAAAGAAAAACAAACAAACCATAAAAGCAAGCTTTTCTTTTAACAAAAATCTACAGGTGTGTTTTAAATTTAAAATTTAAATGTATGATAGGATTGCATGTTATTGAGGAATTCCTTCAGGGGAATGATGTATTTTTTTTTCTTCTTCAGAACTAATTAAACTGAACTAATTCTGCAAGAGCTACAAGAAGGTGCCTTATTTCAGATTGCTTCTTTATCCAACTAGGATGCATCTTTGTGTTGGCAATCCAGGATCTTCTTTTAGTGTTTTGGCTAAAAATTGAATTTGGATGTTTTTGCATGCAAAACATCTGCTTTGATATCGCATAATTATTCTGTTGAACCCAACTCATTTTCTATTCAGAAAAAAAACAAACACTAGGAAAATAAAATTCTAGGCTAAATAAATATTTGGTCTCATCCAATCTGTTCTTAGGATATTTTTTATCTTGTGGTTTAATCTAATGATTTAAATGAGCTTGGGATCCAGTAAACAAAAAGTGAAATTAATACTATATTTTTTCCTCCTTAGAGAAATGTCTGCTTTTATGGGAATGCTAACATAGATACGTTTGCATGTTTATATATTGTGAGAAAAATCAATCATATTCAGAACCAAAACAAATGAAGATAGTTGAAACAAATTATTTGTTTTACATATATAAATAAAGTGATCGTTGGGTTCCTCGACGGCTCCAAATAAAGCCAGGTTATAGGTTATATACTTTTTGTTCGCCATATAGAAAAGATTAAGAAAACGTAAATCATATTATGACCTTTATTGCTGGAATGCCTCTGATAAGACCATCTGGGCTGACCTTACCAGGGCACCTCTGCATTCTATTAAACAGGATACTACTTTGTTTGTAGATACCATCATTATCAACAATGCCATTTATTGTGCTCATGTACTCCCTTCTTTCACATCATTAGGAAAGACAACAATCTGCTTTTCATTATCGGTGTCCTTGCCAAGGTCACACTTCTAGCTGTTTGCCTTTGCTTACAAATGCACATGTTTATCCATTCCTTCCTTCAGGTCCCC
>NW_015400558.1:3662-6146 GCF_001527695.2 Protobothrops mucrosquamatus
GTAGGATCCCTATCTCCTGGAATCTAGCAATTATTATTCCAGTTTTTAAACGAGGAAATAGGAACAACCCTGCCGATTATCGCCCTATAAGCCTGCTTTCCATCACTGGAAAATTGTATGCTAAATATCTTCAACGTAGACTCCTCATTTGGGTTGAGGAGTCTAACATTATTGGTGCAGAGCAGATTGGGTTTAAAGCGGGCTGTGTCACTTTGGACCACTGTTTTGTTCTAGCACACCTGGTTGATAAATACGCTATCACACCAGGTGGCAAACTCTTTACTGCTTTTATCGATTTAAAGGCAGCGTTTGATTCAGTCCATAGGGAATTGTTGTGGTCAAAATTGCACAAAAGTTCTATTGACAGATGTCTTTTGTTCTTAATCAGATATTTGTATAATCAGACCTCTAGCCAGGTTAGGTGCGGCTTGAAGGGAGAACTTTCAAATCCTATCCCGATTGAGAGCAGAGTTAGGCAGGGTTGTGTCCTGGCCCCTCTTCTGTTTAATTTATTCTTATCCAACCTGGCCTCTTACATTGAACGCATTGAGTCCCATGCCCCAAAGTTGTTAAATACGAAGATTCCGCTTCTTCTTTATGCTGATGATGCGGTCCTTCTATCACAATCAAGGCTCGGTCTAAAAAGATTACTTTCTGCATTTGGGTCCTACTGTGCTGAGAACCATTTGTCTATTAATTATGACAAATCCAAAGTATTGGTGTTCTCCAGAGCCTGGAAATTATACAACTGGGCTATCAATGGTAATGTTGTTAGGCAGGTGTTCCATTTTAAGTATTTAGGTATTCAATTTCAGAACACCGGTGCTTGGACTAAACATCGAACCCAGGTGCTGAATTCGGCCTCCTGTAGCCATCAGCAGATTATAAGATTCTTTTTTACCCAAGGATGCCAGTTTATTCCTTCTGCTCTGCATATATATAAAGCCAAAACCCTGGCCCAAACTCTTTATGGAATACCCATATGGATACGAGGCTTCAAGGATTGTATTGAAAGAACCCAGGCTGTTTTTCTTAGGAAACATCTGGGTCTTCCTCCCTGTGTTGGATTTGCTTCGATGTACTTGGAACTGGGCATTCGTTCAGTCGAATACATGGTGTGGATTAACACCTTCAAATGGTGGTTTCGGGTGCTCTTTTTGGCAGTCCCTGGTAGCTACCTCTCCCTGGTGTTTGCTGACTCTCATACCTCTCATTGGGAGAGGGAGCTGACGAAGAAACTCCACTTGCTAGGTTTTACGGGGGATGCTCTGGGAGATTATGGTCTTAAGGATGCCCAGTTTAGGGTAGTCCAATGGCTTGTGGACATAGATTTGCAATATTTAAGAGCCAGAGCTAACAAAACCTGCTCCCCTTTGATCTTCAGCCATTCTAATAATTATGGATTGAGGATGGTTTTATATTTCTATACTTTAACCATCCCCAAGTATAGAAGAGTCTTTTCCCTAGCCCGTTTCAATATCTTGCCCTCAGCACTACTCGACGGGCGATTCAAGAGGCTCCTGTTTAGTGAGCGACTATGCCCCTGTGATAGGGCTGAAGTTGAAACTGTGGAGCATGTCTTATCATACTGCCCTATGTATAACACAGGCAGAATTAAATTATTATCTCTCCTTGGAATTGATCCCTATGGTTCCAATGTTTGTAATTTGGTCTTATATTGTCTAGGGGATGGCTCCCCCTATATTACTTCTCAGGTTTCTAAATTTCTTTTAAGAGCTGTAACTATTAGAGGAGAACGTTGTAATTCCCTTTAGCCAAGGCTTCTGGTGTTTAATTGTTTGTGATTATATTTCTCTTGTGTTTTTTTTGTTGCACTTGCATTTTGGTCTGTGACCGCAAAATAAAATTATTATTATTATGGCTCTACAACCTGAAGGGGGGAGGGGAACTGGCCCGCTGCTCATCCAAGTTGAGTTGCGTGTGCACACCTGGGCTGGCCAGCCGCTTATGTGGCCCAGTAGTGGACCATGCCCGGGTGGGGTGGAATTGGGGAGCCCTGTCCTAAGGGAACGTATAGGAAAACAATTTCCCTGTATATGGAATAGAGCAAAAGGTGTATAAAGTAAATCAATAAATAAAACAAATTGACTCAATTTGATTCACAAATAGTCTACTATTCTTTATTGTATGAGACAAAATAAGTTAAAGGATTCAGATTCTGTCATATGCAATAATTCAAAGTTACATTACATTCATATGATCTTTCAAAGCAAATACCAAGGCAACTACTTAACTTTTAGCACTATTACCTTAGATTAAACTACTTATAGCAAATAGCTTGATTCACTTTCCCACATTTGTATCTCTCTTAAAATCCTGTCATGCCTGGTCCCTTATTCCAGGTAAATTAAAAAATCTTTTCCTCTGTTCCATTTTTAAGTGACTTCAAGTATATTTATTGCTTGGTGATGACCATTAATTTTGCACTGTGGAGCCGGGTGTTCCATTACTTTTGTTCCATTT
>NW_015400559.1:0-2405 GCF_001527695.2 Protobothrops mucrosquamatus
TAGCTGGAAAGCTAAGAGCCCAGGTGTAAGACCAGAGTGCCCTGCAACAAGGTGAGTTCCCAACAGGGTGAGCTCCCCAGTTCCTGCCCACCTAGCTGTTTGAAAGCACACAAATGCAAGTAGATAAATAGGTATCACTTCGGTGGGAAGGTAACAGCGTTCTGTGTGCCTCGGTGTATAGTCATGCTGGCCACATGACCACAGAAAAATCTTCAGACAAGTCTGGCTCTCTCGGCTAAGAAATGGAGATGAGCATTGCTTCCCAGAGGCGGAAATGGCTGGACAGGGGAAACCTTTATCTTTAGGATACTATACAGATAGTCCTCAACTTACGACCACAACTGAGCCCAAAATTTATGTTGTTAAGTGAAAAATTTGTTAAGTGAGTTTTATGACTTTTCTTGCCACAATTGTTAAGTGAATCACTGCAGTTAAATTAGTAACATGGTTGTTAACTGAATCTGGTTTCCCCATTGACTTTGCTTATCAGAAGTTGTAAAAGGGGTCACATGACTCTGGGACTTTGCAACCGTCATTATTGTGAGTCTGTTGTCAAGCAACCGAATGTAAATCATATGACCATGGAGATGCTATAGTGGTCATAAGTCTAAAAAATGGTCATAAGTCACTTTTTTCCAGTGCAGTTGTAACTTTGAACGATTACTAAATGAACTGTTGTAAGTCGAGGACTACCTGTATTTTTCTGTATTTCTGTAAGATCCAAAAATTTCCATCACTGATTTCTATATATTTTATGATTTCCAACTGTATTTTAATTGTTATTATTAAATTCATAACCACTTATGTCTTTCATAATATTTGTTATGAAATCAATAAAAATTAACAGTGTAAAACTTAATACTTAAAATCTTACAGAATTATAAAGATCTTTCTATGATTTCTACAATGTTTAGGAACAAAAAGTGCTAATTTTATTCAGCTTCTTCCCTTAAAGTGACTAAAAAAATATCTCTTCTCCCCACAGTTATTATTGTTAATCCATTACTTTCCTCCTGCTTCATGTCAAATTAAGGGAATTAGAATTTTCAGTTCACTATCTTCCATGTAATAAAAATCTGTAATATGCCTAATTTAATTTTTAACTGAACATGAAAAGTGCACTTAAAAGATTTCAAGTAAACTGAGGGAAAACATTTTAGTGGGCTTTCTGCTATTTATTCAGGGTCAGGTAATGTATATCTAAATGCATACCTGACTGCTTGCTATTTGTTTCCCTCGCATTATGTTTATTAGTATATATGTTGGAATGTATGCCTGGGTGTAAAGGAGTAATACCATTTCTATTTGGAATAGAATGTCTGTGGAGATTCTCAATCATCCAGGCCATGTTGTCCATCTGCATCTGAAAGAAAAGGGCAATTCTTTTGAACACAGCAAAATTCACAACCTGGACAGAGAGGACTATTGGTTTGAAAGAGGTGTCAAAGTTGCCATCTATGTTAAAATTGAACAGCCCAACAGAGAGGAAGTGATATGACATCACTTACCTCCTGTTTACAATGCAGTCCTTTCAGCAACCTCAAGAAAGTTCCATACCTGTATACCAGTGGTTCTCAACCTTTTTAATGCCGCGACCCCAACCGGTCGTAAGTCGAGGACTAAACCGGTCGTAAGTCGAGGACTTTCCCTGCCCGGGAGCGCTGCACATGCGTGGTTCCGCCCCCTGCGCCGGCCGAGGCGTAGCTGGCAAGTGGCAGAGACGGAGCAGGCCGACCACCAGCTGGCCCAGCCCAAGGGAGGTAAGGCACCCGCCGGAAAAGGGGGAAAAAATGGCGGACAAAAAAAATGGCAGATCAAAAAAATGGCGGACAGCCTTGCTTGGCGACCCCCATGAAATGGTCGATCGACCCCAAATGGGGTCCAGACCCACAGGTTGAGAACCACTGCTGTATACTCTCTGATTCAGGTAACTCTGAGAATACAGACAAACCCCCCAAGTGGCCTCAATGATCTCAGCTAACAACTGACTCTCAGAATGCTAACGACTAGATAATTGCAAAGAACGTAAATCCTTCTATTCCTCTCCAATCAGTTAGAACTGAAGAAACTTCTTGGATAAGAAGATTGGGCATTTAAAGTTTCAAATTTAGCAGAAATGGCTAAGATTTCTGCCTACGTGAGGGATTACTCACAAGAAAGATATATTTTGGTTTGGAGAAGATGGATAGATTATATTGAGAAGATGGAGAAGATGGATAGATTATACTGAGAACAAATATGGAACTAAAAAGTTTCATTTGGTTTTTGAGTAAATTTTAGATTGTTAATGTAGTTTATTTCTTTTTAATTAGTAATAAGATGTTATAATTATAGTGTTTAATATGTTTGTTTAGAAGAGAGTTAAAGGATGTTATAGAATTGTTAATTTAATAGTGATATAATGT
>NW_015400559.1:3659-6145 GCF_001527695.2 Protobothrops mucrosquamatus
AGTTATATTGTAAAACTTTTAAAAATTTTCAATAAAAAAAAAAAAGAAGTGAAATGTTTTCAAACAAAAAAGAAGAAAGACCAGTTACCTTTTGGAAAAAGCATCTTTGAAAACTTTTTTTTTTGCTCCAGGTAAAAAACATATCTAATGAAAATCAAATCCTTAAAGACCAAAAAGATGATAAGTATACACAAACCACAATGGAATATTTGAATGAGCGTGAACAAAAAGAAAATGGAAGAAACAATAATCTGGAGATAGACATTGGTATAAACATAGGGGAAAAGGATACAGAATATTTTGAAGGTATAAATATTCATAATTAAAACATACAGTGTTGATAATCAGTCAATATGGTAAAAAGGTGTGAAGAAAGTTACTCCTCCTCCTTTCTACAATGCCAACAGAAACACCAACACCCCTCCACATCTGAACAATGTCACTTGTTCTCATAAGTTTATGTGTTTCTGCATCTGATTAACTTCCAGCTCAGTTGGCATAGAGGTGGAAAAGCTGTGAGTAATGTATTGAAGCTAGGTATAAAACAGGCAGATTTTTGTTGATAAGAATACTTGCCTTGTCTTGGCCCACAGCACTTTGACTCTGCCTTCCACTTATCTGTAGTCAAGGTAGTAGAATACTTTCCCATCTTCTCATATGTTGTTTTTAACTGATAAAAAAGCAAATAATGAGGAAGTGGAGTGACGGCTGAAAGGTAATTTTTCAATTACTTAATTTGTAATATAGAGAAAGCATTGGTCAGCTTATGGGACAGCTATCTTTTGCAAGGATGGCCATCCTTGGAATGTATTGAAGTAATAAAGTCCCAAGCCTTATAGGGCAGTGGTTCTCAACCTTTTTAATGCCGCGACCCCAACCGGTCGTAAGTCGAGGACTAAACCGGTCATAAGTCGAGGACTAAACCGGTCGTAAGTCGAGGACTACCCAACCGGTCATAAGTCGAGGATTTTCCCTGCCCGGGAGTGCCGTGCATGCGTGGTTCCACCCCCTGCACCGGCCGAGGCGTAGCTGGCAAGCGGCAGAGACGGAGCAGGCCGACCACCAGCTGGCCCAGCTCAAGGGAGGTAAGGCACCCGCCGGAAAAGGGGAAAAAAATGGCAGACAGCCTTGCTTGGCGACCCCTGTGAAATGGTCGATCGACCCCAAGTGGGGTCGTGACCCATAGGTTGAGAACCGCTGTTATAGGGCTTTATAGGTGATCATCAACAAATTGGCCCAGGTACCATGATACAGAAGTATACTTCCATGGTCCTGCAAAATGACAACTGAAGGAAAGGGGGGTTTCTGTAGGGGGGGGGCTAAAGACACATTACAGCTCGGAGTCATTTCACATGCACATACAATATGGGTGAAGCTTGCAGTACAATGCTGTTTTTGTCATTCTGATGAATATCCATGCTTCAAACTGCTTGCCTCTGGAAAAAGCAAAGGATACAGAGATAGAGTGACATTATTCCTGCTTTTATATTCTATCTTCTAAACATTATGGCTTTCCAGGGTGAGTTTCCCTCTGGATGATAGAAAACCTTTAGTACATCGGGAGCCAAGCATGACCAAAATGTATAGAAATAGAAATACATTAATGAATTGTAAAATATTGTATATTCTTTTGCAGTTTCCGCTACTAGGAGTTGCTACTATTTTTTAGAAAAGCATTTTGCATGTGTCCATGTTACGTGAAACATATTTAAAAGCAGTTTATTTTTGAGTAATTTACTGTTAATAATATATTCTAGATTTTAACAGATATAAAATGAGTTGCTAATTGTATGAATGAGGGTGATCATTTAAAAGAAAAGCCAAAGGGAATTCGTTTTAAGCAAAGCCCTTTATATGTTCAATTTAATTACACCAGAACTGACCTATAATCATGGAGTGCTAATTGCGAAGAAAGGGCAGTTCTAGGGAGAAAAAAACCCTACTTGATAAAAGGCAGGCAAAGGCAGAAATAATTCTCTTGGACAATTTTTATTCTATGATGTTGTTGCTAGTAGAAGAACATAAGACTTTGTTAAAGTGTTGAAATTACCATAGATTGTTTTAATCCCACTATAGAATTGGGACATTCTATTGATCATCTGGGTGCTGGTGTTGCAAATGAAGGCATTTCTGAGAGTACTGAAAATATTAACAATACAATCCATGAGGAAGATTACTTGACAAATAAAGAAATTAGTGAAGAGCCTAAAGAACAAATTAAAATTACTTGTGAGAAAACTGCAAATAACCATATGAAATCTGAAATGGATTCTATATTGTTACCAGCGATCAACACAGGTAACTTGGATAAGTACAATGATATTAGTAATGCAGAAAAAACATCACCAAAACATAATATATCTGCCAGTAAGAATATAGGTATAAATATTCATATTGATGAAAACATTAATAATCTACTTCTGGGAAGAGCGTTAAGTACTGAAAATTCAGCTACAGGTGTACATGAAATGCCTAGCAAACACTTT
>NW_015400560.1:0-1381 GCF_001527695.2 Protobothrops mucrosquamatus
AAAAGTTTCTGAGAAATCCAGGGTGGTTTACAAGAAAACTCTCAAAGACAGCTATTGTAAAGCATCACTAGCACTGCTTAAAACAATATTAAAAGTATGTCTTTTAAGAAAGAAAAATAGTAGTAGTAATTTACTTAGTGCTGTTTGACCATAAAATGTGTTGTTGTTTTACATATACAGGCTGAACAGTGTGTTTGGAATTGCCTCTAAACGGGTGAGGGTTGCACTGTTCATATTTTCCTTGGGAGAAAGTTCTATAATGGGGGTGCTGTCTCTCAGAAGGCTCTGCCTGTGGCCACTGTTCTATAAACCAAACCAGGGGGACCATCTGGTCTAAATGGATGGTAAAATAGATAATTAGGGGGCTGGAGGCTAAAACATATGACAAATGTTTGTGGGAATTGGGTATGTCTAGCTTAGTGAAAAGGGGTGGTGACATGATAGCAGTGTTCCAATATTTGATGGGTTGCCACAGAGAAGAAGGGGTCAACCTATTTTCCAAAGCATCAGAAGGCAAATGATAGATGGAAACTAATCAAGAATAAAACCAGCCTAGAACTAAGGACTTGTGAAAATAACTAACCAGTGAAAAGGCTTGCCTTCGGAAGTTGTGGATGCTCCATCCCTGGAGGCTTT
The DNA here is from genome assembly GCF_001527695.2 of Protobothrops mucrosquamatus. Classification (NCBI taxonomy): domain Eukaryota; kingdom Metazoa; phylum Chordata; class Lepidosauria; order Squamata; family Viperidae; genus Protobothrops; species Protobothrops mucrosquamatus. Next base: position 637 of record NW_015400560.1, read on the forward strand.
TAAGCAGAGATTGGATATTCCATTGTCTGGAATGGTATATGTCCCCTGCTTGAGCAGGAGCTTGGACTAAAGACCTCAAAGGTCTCTTCCAATTCTTATTCTTTGAGAAGTGCTGCCAACCTCTCCCCCTCCCCTCGTCCCTTCCTGGGCATAGAGAGAAGGAGGGAAGGAAGGAGGGAAGGGAAACAGGAAAAAGGGGAAGGAAGGAGATGGGAATGAAAAGGAGGGAGGCAGGGAAGAAAGAGAGGGAGGAAGGAAGGAAGGAAAGAGAAGGAAGGAAGAAAGGAAGGAAGAAAGGAAGGAAGGAAGAAGAGAAAGAAAGAAAGAAAGAAAGAAAGAAAGAAAGAAAGAAAGAAAGAAAGAAAGAAAGAAAGAAAGAAAGAAAGAAAGAAAGAAGGGAGGGAGGGAGGGGGAGGGAGGGAGGAAAGGAAGGAAGGAAGGAAGGAAGGAAGGAGTTGGAATAAGAGGGAGGGAAGGAGGGTCTGAAGGAAGTCCTGCTTTAGCACTTAGCCACCAGCAGCCCTGTTGCCCTTTTGCCTTCCCCTGGTGGTCTCCCATCCTATAGCTGAGGATGCTTTGGTTACAAAGCCAGGTTTCCTCGCATGGAGAGGGAGTGGGCCTCCCTCTGACCCACGCACTTTGTCCTCCTGCACCCACCATGAGCAACCTGGCCAAGGAGAGTGAGCACAGCAGCAGCAGCATTGAGGAGGACATAAGTGCAGCTGGGCACCCCCTCGGGGAAGTG
>NW_015400560.1:4460-6145 GCF_001527695.2 Protobothrops mucrosquamatus
TACTTCCCACCCTTTTGCATCCTATCCCAGTTCTTGACAATGTTCAGTTTCAAGCACTTCCAGGTAGACTGGAGGGGGGTGTTAAGAAGGGGCCTAGTTTAGAGTCCTTGCAGTGCAGGAAGCAGCAGAAGCTGGACCTCCCACAGAATCCTTGAAGTCTTATCTGTCCTTTCCCAGGGGAATGCAGTTAAGTCTGGTGAGCTTCTTGTAACGTAGGTGACTAACAAATAAAGCTCTGTTCACAAGTGGTTCTGGTTGTTTGCGCCTGACAGTTCTCTTCCCTCCGTGCTGTGTAATTTTGCATCTTTTTTCTTCAGCATGCTTTCTGAAATAGCACAGGTATTGTCTACATTAGACAAAGAAACTATGTTCCTGCAGCAGCTTCCTTTAAGGAAGCTGAATCTGGGGTAAGTTTCAACATTTCTAAAACTCCTCGCCCTTCAAAAGTGAGATGCAGGCATATAACCATACGGGGTTTTCTTTCCAAACCATTTGCAGAAGAGAAGTCATTAGCAGCGGAGACAAGAAGGATGTTGTAGGACAGGGGTGTCAAACTCGATTTCAGCGAGGGCCGCATCAGCATCGTGGTTGCCATTGGGGGGCCGGGTGGGTGTGGCTGGCATGGGCGTGGCCTACTGGGTGGGCGTGGCCAGCTCCATGTCACTCACGTCAGGGGCACCTGTGCGGGCCTGGGCAGGAATGAGGCGCATCCAAGGGTGGGGAAGGGTGGGTGGGACGGGGCGAGCGCCAGGGCATGGTCCACTGGAGGAGCCTCACTGAGCCTCAGGCTGTGCACGGGGCCCCTGGACAGTGGCATGGACTGGCCAGAGCCCTGGGCAGCGGAGGTCAAGTGCCCAGCTCGGCCCTTGAGCTCCCACGGCACCAGGACCCCCCCAGCCCTGTCTAGCCTAGCCACACTTCCCCGAGGGGGTGCCCGGCTGCACTTATCTCCACCTCAATGCTGCTGTGCTCACTCTCCTTGGCCAGGTTGCTCATGGTGGGTGCAGGAGGACAAAGTGCGTGGGTCAGAGGGAGGCCCACTCCCTCTCCATGCGAGGAAACCTGGCTTTATAACCAAAGCATCCTCAGCTATAGGATGGGAGACCACCAGGGGAAGGCAAAAGGGCAACAGGGCTGCTGGTGGCTAAGTGCTAAAGCAGGACTTCCTTCAGACCCTCCTTCCCTCCCTCTTATTCCAACCTTCTTCCTTCCTTCCTTCCTTCCTTCCTTCCTTCCTTCCCCCTCCTCCCTCCCTCCTTTCTTTCTTTCTTTCTTTCTTTCTTTCTTTCTTTCTCTTCTTCCTTCCTTCCTTCCTTCCTTCCTTTCTTCCTTCCTTCTCTTTCCTTCCTTCCTTCCTTCCTCCCTCTCTTTCTTCCCTGCCTCCCTCCTTTTCATTCCCATCTCCTTCCTTCCCCTTTTTCCTGTTTCCCTCCCCTCCTTCCTTCCCTCCTTCTCTCTGTGCCCAGGAAGGGACGAGGGGAGGGGGAGAGGTTGGCAGCACTTCTCTCAAAGAATAAGAGTTGGAAGAGACCTTTGAGGTCTTTAGTCCAAGCTCCTGCTCAAGCAGGGGACATATACCGTTCCAGACAATGGAATATCCAATCTCTACTAAAAGCCTCCAGGGATGGAGCATCCACAACTTCTGAAGGCAAGCCTTTTCACTGGTTAGTTGTTTTCACAAGTCC
>NW_015400561.1:0-6143 GCF_001527695.2 Protobothrops mucrosquamatus
AGACTAGCAGAAGTTATTACCAGCTGCAACAAGACCCGGCTTCCAACATAAATACTTCCCAAATCTATTGAGGTAATTACTCTCAATTTGATCCAATCATCACAGAGCCAGAAAGAGATTGCAGGCAATGTGCTGCTAAGTATCCCTCGGCAGCTATGCCAAACTAGACGTTTCAAAGGAACGATACAATCTTAATATACAATCTCCAGTGGATTCTTCCCCCTCTTATGGGAACATAACACTCTTTACTGCTTATTAAAAAAATAGAAATCTGTATAAGGACGCCAAGAGATAATAAATTACCTCAATATTGTTGCACTAATGGCACAAAGTATGCTTTGTAAAATGACGAGTTCGACCTCCTGCTTCATCTTCAAATCCAAATTTAGCAAAAGCTAATGTTTGCAATAAATCTTGTACATGGATCTTCGTGTCAAATAATTATCTAAACTGTTACCCAGATACATCATTGGGAAGGCAAAACCGTAGATCACTGTTAAACTATCATTTAACAGTATAAACAGTTTTTATGCATTTCCATGGATCGAGGGCACAGGGCTGGCTCTACCTTTTGGACATATGTTGATGTAGAGACAACCAACTGACAAAATCTATACACAGTATCTTTCACACAGAGGCTGGTTCATACATTACATTAATCCATGACATAACTGTTTTGCTCTTGATTATGCATGTGTTGTGCACCTAGCCACATCCATTTAAATTTAATGAATGCATTCAGGAAATCATAGATTAAGAAACAAGCCATGAGTATGCCATAACATACAGAATGTAAACTTTGGTTGAGGTTTTATTAGAACTATGAATATCTAGTAGCATTGCCCACTGCAGTAACTAGCTTTACATTATTAAAATGCAAAGATATCTCTTTGTATACCTGAAATCTGAGCTGCAAACATCAGAGTGAGCAACAGATGGCAAAAAATAGTTAAGAGGTTTCTGTATCTCTTTGATAGCATCTCATGGTGATTTCTGTAGGCCAAATTAAGTAGCCTGTAACTGTAACTGTAACTTTAAATTTTCTTTTCTTTATATACAGGGAATAGATGGGACCAAAAGGATTACTGAGATATCCAGGGAACAGCTATGAATGAAAACGGTGGGTCTTTGTCCAGGAGTCAAGGCTAACTCAGAGTTCCCTGATTTATTCTGATTTATTTACATACTTAATTTCACTTTGAAAATCCAGAGTGGTGTTATAAAATCCTCACTGAAGTTGGACAATCGGACAAATCTATTTCCATTATCTTTTCCAGGAAGCAAAACAATCTCTTCCTTCTTCACTTTTGATGATTTGTGGTTCTCAAAAATTACAGAATGGAGAATAACAGAATTGGGAGGGACCTTGGAAGTTTTCTAGTCCAACTCCCTGCTCAAGCAGGAGACCCTATACAGGGGTAGGCAACCTTGATTCTTTTATGACTCGTGGACTTCAACTCCCAGAATTCCCATAGCTGGCTCAGGAATTCTGAGAGTTGAAGTCCACGAGTCATAAAAGAGCCAAGGTTGCCTACCCCTGCCCTATACCATTCCAAACATATGGCTGTCCAATCTTTTCTTTAAAAAAAAAAATCCAGTGATGGAGCATCCAAAAGGAGGCAAGCCGGTCCACTGACGATAATCTCACAGACAGAAAATTTCTCCTTAATTGTAGGTTGAATCTCTCTTTATTAAGCTTCCATCCATTACTTCTTGTCTTACCCTCAGGTGCTTTGATCCTCTTCTCTCTGTAAAAGCTCCTCAAATATTGGACGTATACCAACCAAGACAGAATAAGCCCATCATTCTAGGAATAATTGGCTGGAATTATTGTTATACATTCAGCTCAGTTTTTACTGCTACTTGTTCACAATATAAGTGTCACCTTAACGGGGTGTGTTTTGTTTGAAGAAAATGCAGATTCACTGATTCTCTTGGAAGCCTTCAGACTCATCATTAGACTGAACTAAAATTCTCTCAGGACTAGATTTCTGTCAATTGATTTAATAAATGGATTAAACCAAAGAAAACCTACTGATGAATCAGCAAAGACCAGTTTTAAATGCCAAAGGCTTGAGGGAAAAGAGCAAGCTTTTCAGGAGATTTGGCTTTTGATGCATCATACTACAAGAAAATGAAAAGAAAAAGAGAATAGTTCCTAATATTTTAAACTGTAGCTTCTCTTTCTAATATCACAAAAGTTTCACATTCTAATTATATTTAGATTCAACTGAGTTTAAATAAATCAGCTTAAACATCGATGGCCATGTTTTTAAATCATTATTATCATATTTTGTTGAGGCATGGCAGCTGCTTTAAAGTGTTTCCAAGACAATGCAGCAATTAAGCCCGAATAGGAACTTTAAATTTGTACAAGACTAGAATACGATCCTCAACATTCCATGAAAGCAACTCAGTTCTTCACCGCTGAGTTACAAGACCTGATGTAGGTTCTATCAACTTGAGCTGATGCATGCATATTCCACTAGCTGCCAGGAAATATGTCAGCAGAGTTCTGCTTGGAAGCACATCCACTCAGGATAGGAAAGATCCATCTGCAAATGATATCCCGGCAGAAAACCAGGAAAAGGTGGGTAGAGTAGTACTCTTTCTGATTCCACTTTGCCATTGCTGAGCTGACTCCGCATCCTAGGATTCAACTGTGAAACTCCTACATTCAACATTATGGCATGGCATCAGTGTAAGAGGCTTCTGGACAAGCCTGGATTCTCACACAAAGTCATAATCTAGCCTGCTTGATGTTGATCTTGATGCGTAATTGCTATTTCATCCCACTGTGGGTTTTTTTGGGGAAAAAAAATTGACAAAACCATTGCGATGGATGCAATATAGTACAGAGTCGCAGGAGGAAGGGAATCCCAAAGAACTAAGAGGCAAATCAGCCTGGAATCCTTGGTATACTGGAAGAGAGCCAGGTTGGGCCCTCCCTAACCCTTCACAAGGTATGTCTAGCAGTTAGGCAGATTTGTGCTTCAGTCTGGCAAGATTCCTATCTATAGGCAAGCAACAATTAAAAAAAACCCCAATTTTAAATAACTTATGCAGTTCTTGGTTCCTTGTGCCTAACAACTATGGCTTAACACAGTGGTGGCGAACCTATGGCATGGGTGCCAGAGACAGCACTCTGAGCCCTCTCTGTGGGCACATGCACCGTCTCCCCAGCCCCGCCTCCTCCCATGGCCCCCTCCTCACCAGTAGCCCTCCCTGGAGGAGTCGCCCCTAGGCGCAGCCCATGCGAAGCAGCGTAGCTAAGGACATGGTAGCCAGGCAGTGGGGACAAGACTCTGCCCTTGCACCCCGTCGCGCGCAGATGATGCTGCGAGGCATGGGTGGAGGGCGTGGCCACTATAGTGCTGCTGGGCTGCCTGGATGATCTGTGGCAGGCTGTGGAGGTGGTGGATGGCCCAGTGGGCAGGGTGGAGCAGGGACAGGGGTGGGGGGCGGTTTTTGGGCACTCGGTCTCTAAAAGGTTCGCCATCACTGGCTTAACACAATCCCAAAGTTTATCTAACAGTGATAAGCCAAATGGTCTTAAGAAATCCATAAGCTAATGGTGGGGAAACTGTGACCCTCCAGTTGTCGATAAAGATCTAGAGTGAAGGATACTGGGAACTGCAGTTCTTGCTGTAACATCTCTTGTTTGCTTTTTCCCCAAGAACGTACACTTATAGGCGTAGTGGTACTGGACCTAGGAGATTATTGTTAGCTTTCTCAGTTGGTGTTGATAGACTTAGCTTCAGCTGTATCCTAGTTTGGACTTCACAATTTTTTACCTGAAACCTATCAAAAAAGTTGCATTTGAATTAGGTTCTACCTAGACTGTAAAACTTCAGTGGGATGGCCTATGTACTAGTGAAATGGGAGTTCCCAAATATTGTGGGGTAGTCTTAGGGAAAAAAGGGGGCAGGAATATCTGCCTCCATTAATCCTCTTTTATGTCTTTTCTTTTGATCTCATGTTACATGTCTCATTTTTGGTTCTAGACAGCAGTAAGATGGAATTTAAGCCTGCTCTGCATTTTAGAGCCTGTAAATTGTGTAACAGATTAATTATTCATGTGCAGTTTAAATTAATTACATATAGGCAGACACTGCTTCTCGCTGGTTCCTAATTATCAGTCAAAATTAGTAACTAATAACAAAACACAAATGTGCTACTTACACTCATAATTATCTTCAGTATTATTTCGATTCCATTACTGATGCTACTAAGGCACAGGTACTGAATATCCCAATTATTATAAGGTTGTTTCTCGAAGTAGCAAATGTACTCCCCAAACAAGGAACACACAAATTTGCATTAAATTTACATATGCTAATAACTTGTAACCCCTTCAGATTGTCCAGTTCAGGAAACAGAAATGCAAAAAAAATAACTAGAATTCTACTTTGTTGACATAGGCTATATAGGTAGTCCTCAATTTATGGCCGTAATGGAACCTGACCATTTTGCTCCTTAAGTCATTATAGTCATAAAGTGGATCATCATGTGACTGACTTGATTTTTTTGTGGTGGTCATTAAGCAAACCTATTGTCCGTATGGGGCATTTTTGCTGAAAACCAGAAGTAAAGCTGTGTTTTTTTTTCAAAAACATTATAAATGTGGATTCTGTGACCATGAGATGTTGCAAACAGCCATAAATGCAGGCTGGTTGCTGAGTGCCCAAAATGTGACCACATAAGTTGGGGGGAGAGTAGATGCTGGAACTTCAGAACTGGATCATAAGTACCTTTTGGGGGGTTCTGCTATAACTTCAAACACTTGCTAAGTGATCCATTGTAAGTTGAGGATTACCTGTATTAAGAGAAGTTTGAAAGCCTAACAACCTGGCCTCTTAGAACAAAGAGAATCAAGGCAGGGCAATCCTTAGTTTCTTTCTCATATTTTCTTGTTATCCTGGGCTAAGCTCATGTTTCACTACTGATCACTGTATATTGTCTGCAAAGTCATCTCAGTGCTCCCCTACACACATGTAGAAGTGAAAGAACCAACAATTTAAACAGCAATACAAACTATCGTTCTGTAAGGTAAGCGGTGTGCCAATTGCTCATTTCGTTATTGCCCAGATGTGTATTGTTGTAGGCCATTTCAAGCCCTGCCCTTTCTTCTGACAGAACGGAACAACTCGCCACGGCCAACTCACCCCGTGGTCAACTTGGCATGGCCAACTTCTGCAGCCAACTTGCTGCGGTACAACTGACCACGGGCAATTCAACAATTCAATTTAATTATTTAAAATAATTTTTAAATTATTTTGTTCCTTTTTTTGGCATCCTTTCTTTAATGATTCTATTCCACTATTTCTTTGATATTCATGTAACTTGTGTCCTGTGGCAGGTTGGTAAGTTGTCTTGCAGCAAGTTGGCCACAGGACGTTGGCCAAGGCAAATTGACCATGGCAAGTTGGCCACAGAGAGTTGGTGATGGCTCTTGGTCTTTAAACTGAACATGAATGGAATAGTCCCTCAACCCCTCCTCCCCACATAAAGAACAGATCCCTGCAAGAGAAGACATCATACCTATTTGGAGTCCAGCATTTCTTGTATTCCTTAGGGCGAAGGTATTTTTTTTTATCACTCAAGTTTTTAAAGATAAAATTGCAGTTGAATATGTCATTTTCATACATTAAAAAATACACCTGCGTCCTGTCACAGTGGCTAGCCTGAGAAAGTGCATTAGAAAGGACTTGTCTGAGCAAAAAGATTTAAGCCCTCCTTCAGATTGGTCTGTCATCTTTTATTTATTGAGATTGGTATGTTTGTTGCCGTCTATCATCAAGTCTAATAGAAATGCCTACAAATAAGCCTGACAATATCAAGATACAGTGGAGTGCATCCGCAGAATGATTGTCCTTCTAACTTGTTGGTTCTAATTTTAGTCTTCTGCTTCCATGTCATTGCAAGTCAATGAGTAAAAGTCACCCAGGACTTCCGGTGGGACGGCGCGCCGATGGCGGCTCTTTTCGGAGCCGTCCGCTTGGGAAGGCGTCAGAGCCAGCATGAACAGCGGTCAGCAGCTGTTCAGCGGCTTGGAACCTTGTGCCCCGGGAGAAGGGGTCGAGGTGAGTACTCCTGGATAGGAGTAGAGTCCCAAAAGCTCTCCCTTTTTCTCGGGAGAGCGA
>NW_015400562.1:0-1793 GCF_001527695.2 Protobothrops mucrosquamatus
TGTTTCTCAACCTTGGCCACTTGAAGACGTCAGGACTTCAACTCCCAAAATTCCCCAGCCAGCAGGGCTGGCTGGGGAATTCTGGGAGTTGAAGTCCTGACGTCTTCAAGTGGCCAAGGTTGAGAAACACTGCTAGCTGTTTAAAGGGCCTTAAATGATACCTACGGTGTGTATGTATGTATGCATGTATGTATGTATGCATGCATGCATGCATGCATGCATGCATGCATGTATATGTTTGCAGCCAGAAAGGCGCCATCTCGCCAATCTAGTCTTACTCGTTATACATCTACAGCTGCCGGGTTTCGCTTGATAGGCAGCATATACGTATGATACCCACCGTAATTCCCCCCCTCCACCTTTTTTTTTAAATAAAAGAGGTCACATCCATTAGACAGAAGTCAAAAGCAGCTTCCTTTCTGCCCTGGAACAGCAGCCGCCGAGGAGACGCGCCACGGCCGACGGCTGTGGCTTTTGCAAAAAAAAAAAAAGCCGGGCGCCCGCCTCGCTTTCCCGGGGATGCCCGCTTCTGCTTCTGCTCCTGCTCAGCGGGCAGCCCCGCGTCTCGGGCCGGCGCGCGGGGGCGAGCGAGCGACCTCCCGCACGACGCCCGCCCAGCGCTTCTTCGCTGGCTCTGCAGCCGCCGTCGCACCGGCGGGGGCACCTGCTGCTGGCGCTCGTCACGCGGGCGGAGGAGGGAGGCTTGTCCGGCTATTATAAAGTGCTCCCGAGAAAAGCCCGCCCAGGCGTCCCCTCGGAAGCAGCAGCAACGGCGGTGGCTGCTGCCGCTGTAGCTGGCCGAGGGGAGGCGGAGGCCCGGCCGGCGCGAAGGGAGCCGGCAAGATGTTTTACTCGGGGCTGCTGACCGATAGGAAGGACATGGACGTGAGGGAAGCCGCAGCCCTCCGGCAGCAGAGGAGGATGAAGCAGGCCGTCCAGTTCAACCACAAGGACTCCGCCGACTTGCTGCCCTTGGACGGACTGAAAAAACTGGGAACTTCAAAAGATACGGTGAGAATTTGGATTTTGTCGGGTAAAGGGGGATAAATGATGCAGACGAGGGGGCGGGGGCGGGGGTTTCGAGCAGGGTTCAATATTCAATATTTATTGTGATTTTTAGTATTGCCTGTTCACCGCCCTGAGTCCCGTAAGGGAGATAGGGCGGTATATAAATTTAAATAATAAATAAATAAAATAAATAAATAAGGGTTGAACTGGATGGCCTTTGGCAACCCCCGAATATTTGCGCTACAATTCGGCGGGGGAGGTGGGTGGAAGAAGCGGGGAAGGGCGAGAGGGAAAAAAGGGCTTATGATTTCAGCAGCTTCCTTTGAGGGTTTTTTTTAAAAAGGTTTTTTTTTTAATGAAGCATGTCCAAGCATAGCGTAAATCATGTTGACTTACTTTAAACGGTTGATCGATCAAGGAAAGGAGGAAGAGAGGGGAAATTTAATTTTAGAAATAGTTTACTAGGCTTGTGCCCCCCCTCTCTCTTCATAGTACATCAGGGTCTTAAACAGCCTTTCTTGAAATAAGCTCAATTGATTTCTGCAGAAGGTGCTTCTTATTAAATGAGTTCACAACAATTGCAGCCCTGGAGCTCTGCTACCTCGAAGCCTGCAAGATTTTGGTGGGGTGGGGAGCCAAATGGCAGTTTATAAGGATGAAAGAATTTTGGATCGAGAAAACAGTGCTGGAAAAACAGTTTTAAAGCCCTCCCCTTTACATGGCTATGGCATTGATCCAGTAAAAGAGGTGTAGATGCTTTTAGGATAAAGAAGTAATCTTGTCAC
>NW_015400562.1:4580-6142 GCF_001527695.2 Protobothrops mucrosquamatus
GTAATGTTAATAGAGGAATAACATCCTATTTTTTTAATATTTGTAAAACCCACTGTAAGCATAAATACTGGGTTTTCTAGTCATTAACCTGTGAGTACAAAGTTCAGATTTCAGAATGAAATTTCAGAATTTTCTCTAAAAAGATATAACATGAGAGAATGTGACTGGCATAACACTTTTGTTTTCAATCAAAAAAAAAAAAACATATTTATTTGGAAACTACCACCTACTACCTCTCCTGAATCTTTTTCATCTTCATTTATTTCTTCTTCCCTGTAGGTTGTAAAAGTTCCAGACGTTTTGGACTAATTTATGAGAATTTTCTTTTTTTTCTAATGCATTATGGATAAACTATATTGTTTTTATATTATAGGTTCATTCATATCATTTAAAGTTAAAAGGCATGTATATAAATACATTTTAAGTTAGTAGCTATTGACATTTACATCTGCCAGGAACTTGCACTTGAAATTTCAAAAGTGCATTTACAGAGGATGTGGAACACGGAGAACATGGAGAATGTTGGTTTGATCTTGTCAAATTTGATTACTTGTACAAAGTATGCTGAAGCTACAGCAGACATCTATAACCAATCTTTCAGCAGGGGTGAACTTCAACTACAGGAATGGCCTTCAAAGAAAGGCTTAAAGTAACTTTTACATTGCTGTGCATTCAAATTTGCAACAATCCCCAAGCCTGCAATTCAGTAAAAAAAACAAAACAGTAATAATAGAATTGAAATTTAATAATTGATTCCTTAACCTTAACACTTTGCAAAAAAGATACTAATATCTGAGAATGGATTTGGGAGAATCACAAATACTCCTTTTCCTATATTCTGAATTGGTGCATGGAGGTTAAATGTCTCCATGTGCCAGAGCTACTTACTCTAGACTTGGACAACTGCCCAGCATGAAATAATTATCCATGCCTCCCCATTCCGATGTTGCATGACTAGTTGCTATTGGAATTGGCTTGACGCGGCTGCCTGTATACCCCTGGTTCCTCTCAAGAGTTGCAAAATTGTTATGTTAAAGGCATTTAAAATAAATACTTTGCAACTGGCTATTTGAAGGGGAACTGAAAGTCCAATAGTAATATATTTAAAATGGCAAAACTTAGAGGCAGTGATATATCCAATGGGATGCTGAGATAAAAATGGACAAATCCATATTGTTTGAAGGGAAGAGCAAGGATTTTCGAAAACCAAGAAGCTAAGAGAAAAGGGAAAGAAAATTTTGACAGTCATTTGCCTGAGGGAGCTGCCTTTTCACTTGCACATTGGTAGAATATGTACCATGTTGCCTGTTATAAGATTTCTTACCAAGAAGGATACAGTAAGTGAAAGAGTTCACCTAGTTCAGGGGTAGGCAACCTTGGCTCTTTTATGACTCGTGGACTTCAACTCCCAGAATTCCTGAGCCAGCATGGCTGGCTCAGGAATTCTGGGAGTTGAAGTCCACGAGTCATAAAAGAGCCAAGGTTGCCTACCCCTGAACTAGTTCCTGGTATGTTCTTCAGTCTTGGTCGCTTCTCTCTCCCCCCCCCCCCCCCCCCCCCCC
>NW_015400563.1:0-2316 GCF_001527695.2 Protobothrops mucrosquamatus
GTCCTGGTACATATAAACTGGGTACCTATGGTCAGTGGTGGGATTCAGCCAGTTCGCACCACTTTGGCAGAACCAGTAGCTAATTTTTTGTTGTTCAAGCCCAGAATGGACTTCCAGAAGCGGCATCCACACAGCGAACCGGTTGTTCGCATATTTGAATCCCACTACTGCCTATGGTCCATGGTATACAACCTTTTTTAAAAAAAAAAATAACTCAGTTGCATCTAAGTCTTGTTTATGAATTGACACGCATTAAGTTATTTCACTGATTTCAACTGGATTTGGGACCATTTAGAATCAGATCTAGAAGGGAGATTTAGTAAAAAAAATAATGTGGAAGTGCAAGTGCATAAAATTATGCAGAGAATGGAGAAAATGAGAAAGGGGAACCTAAATTATCTTCAAGTGCTCAAACACATAATACTGGAAGTCAAGGCTCTTGAGAAGCAAAAGGTATTATTATTCACCCAGTATAGAATCACCTTGTGTAATTTATCATAAGTGAGATCACTAGTGGTTGCCACTCATTGGTGGAAAATAAGGTGTAAGAGAGCTACAAGCTAAAGCATCAATACATTACTTCAAGAATCACAGACAGGATATTGTTGACACAGAAATCTGGTTCCTGTGGAAAGCAGGATACAGACTTCGGTCTGAAATCTGTTTCCTGTGGAAAGCAGGATACAGACTTCGGTCTGAACTAGGAGGTTGTTCTTATATTCCTCTGAGAAATTAATTTCCCTTGGGGGGTCCTATCACAGAACATAGGTAAACACAGATGAAATTATTTCTCAGGAAGATCATGGAAGTTTTCAAATGTGTATCTTGTCTGTGGTAGACGTTTCTAGGTCAATGCTAACGGGCTTCATAGATCGATGATCTGATAACAATTCCAACTGGAAACACAAAAGGAGATGGCATCATTTGGGGTACAACTGTGATTTTAGTTACTGAAAATAAAAAGGGTGGGTTATAAATCAGGACAAAGAGTAAGGTGATGATCAACTTTTAGGACTTGCCATGGACCCACATGATTCATTGGTTATAGCAGGGGTCTTCAAACTAGACCCTTTTATGACTCATGGACTTCAACTCCCAGAATTCCTCAGCCAGGCACACTGGCTGAGGAATTCTGGAAGTTGAAGTCCATGAGTCATAAAAGGGCCAAGTTTGAAGACCCCTGGATTATAGGAATCTGTGTAGTGTAGTGGTTATATTAGGAAGACCCAGATTTAAACCCATCCTCTACATAGACATTTCCTTGAACGACTGAATCACTCTCTCTCTGCCCAAACAACTCCTAGGGATGAGATTCTGATATAAGCTGTCATGAGCAATTGAAAGAAAAGCAGAACATAAATCTGATAAATACGTAAGATATATCCTCAACCCTTTTGTTCCTTGAAGCCATATAAAATACATTAAAGTCATCTTCAAATCAAGCTGGGTTCCTGGTGACTTTCTGGATATAGCCATACAGTTCTTCTACTGATATAATATTGGAGGGCATATCAGTGGTCTCAAAACATTACCTTTCCTAGTGATGATGGAATAAGCAATCAAAAATTAAACCTGCCATTTTCTTCTCTGTAATATCTCTACTCAACTTGGATATCTCTACCCAAGGCAACTTTTATAGAAAAGCAGCAAAGTATTCATCACTCAGTGAATTTTTGGGAGGATAAACAAGTCTTCACCTTTGAGTTCCTTAATTTATTACTCCCTTAATTCCTTAATTTATTACTACAGTCTCACTTTCAACAATGAAGATGTCCTGGGATTTTCTGCCTGAATGCCAAAATAAGTGGGTTATTAACAGAGGAAACATCATTTGCCTGTTGGCCCAAAATGTTTGAAGTCAGCCTTGTGGTAAAAGGGGGTTAAATCTCAAGTAGTGAAAAATCTGCAAAATAAGCCTGATGAGAGATGGCTAAAAGTAGGTTTAGCCTACTAAGAGATTATTGAAGGGAAATATGATGGCAGTCTTTAAAATCTGAAGAGCTGTTCTACAAAAGAAGTGGACCTATTCTCCATTTTCCAAAGGGGAAAATCACAACGAATAGGTTAAAACTACAAACAAGCAGTCCTAGTGGACAATCACTTAAATATGAGCCAGTAGTGTGCTGCAGCTGCCAAAAAAGCCAACACAGTGCTGGGCTGCATTAACAGAGGGATAGAATCAAGATCACGTGAAGTGTTAATACCACTTTACAATGCCTTGGTAAGGCCACACTTGGAATACTGCATCCAGTTTTGGTCACCACGATGTAAAAAAGATGCTGAGACTCTAGAAAGAGTACAGAGAAGAGCAACAAA
>NW_015400563.1:2580-6142 GCF_001527695.2 Protobothrops mucrosquamatus
GGGCTGCATTAACAGAGGGATAGAATCAAGATCACGTGAAGTGTTAATACCACTTTACAATGCCTTGGTAAGGCCACACTTGGAATACTGCATCCAGTTTTGGTCACCACGATGTAAAAAAGATGCTGAGACTCTAGAAAGAGTACAGAGAAGAGCAACAAAGATGATTAGGGGACTGGAGGCTAAAGCATATAAGGAATGGCTGCTGGAATTGGGTATGTCTAGTTTAATGAAGAGAAGGATGAGGGGGGACAGGATAGCAGTGTTCCAATATCTCAAGGGCTGCCACAAAGAAGAGGGAGTCAAGCTATTCTCCAAAGCACCTGCAGGCAGGACAAGAAGCAACGAATGGAAACTAATTAAGGAGAGAAGCAACCTAGAACTAAGGAGAAACTTCCTGACAGTTAGAACAATTAACCAGTGGAACAACCTTCCTTCAGAAGCGGTGAATGCTCCAACACTGGAAGTTTTTAAGAAGAGACTGGACAGCCATTTGTCTGAAATGGGATAGGGTTTCCTGCCTGAGCAGGGGGTAGGACTAGATGACCTCAAGGTCCCTTCCAACTTTATTATTATTATTATTATTAATAATAATAATAATAATAATAATAATAATAATAATATTTCAAAAAGAACCCAAAGTAGCACTATTTTAGGGGGTATATGCCTCTTAAATTAATTGAAAATTGCCTTGGATATTGTTGTTAATTGTTGGTTTTTATTCTCCTCATATATTTTTAGTGCACTTCTCTACATTTTGTTGGATCCTGGAGTCTATTAAACTGGAACAAACTATAGCTAAATATTGCTAATAAATACATAAATAAATAAACCTGTTTGAATCCCAAACCAATCTTATTTAATTCTTTGACAAAGTGACTAAATTGTAGACCAGCGAAATGCTGTGGACATAGTATACTTAGACTTCAGCAAGGCTTTCAACAAAGTAGACCGCAACATACGGTACTTCTTGGTAAACTAGAAAAATGTGGGATAGATAGCATCACCACCAGATGGATTTGTAACTGGCTGACTTTGGAAAAAGATGTTGGGACTTTGGAAAAAGTGCAAAGAAGAGCAGCTAAGATGATTAAAGGCCTGGAGATAAAAACATAAGAAGAACAGTTACAGGAATTGAGTATGGCTAGTATAGAGAAAAGAAAGACTAGCATGATGGCAGTATTCCAGTATTTGAGAGACTACCACAAGGAAGAGGGGGGTCAATTTATTTTCCAAAGCACTAGAAGGCAAGACAAGAAACAATGGATGGAAACTAATCAAGGAGAGAAGCAACCTGGAATTAAGGAGACACTTCCTAACAGTGAGAACAATTAACCAGTGGAACAGCTTACCTTCAGACGTTGTAGGTGCTTCATCACTGGAGGTTTTTAAGAAAAGATTGGACAGTCATGGACAGTCACCTGTCTGAAATGGTATAGGATCTCCTGCTTGAGCAGGGGGTTGGACTAGAAGACCTCCAAAGTCCCTTCCAGCTGTATTCTGATTGAATAAAGCTACACTGTTCAACTGAGCTACTCTAATTTGAACAACTGAAAAGAGCCATTGTTTCTTCTGTGATGAGTCAAAGTAGCTGTTGGAGCATAATCAAGGATTGGTTTGGCTGGATCCTAGAGCAAAACAGCTTTAAAACTCCTTGAGCCATTGTTGTACATCGATTCTTCTCTGATCCTGAACACTTCAGCATTCACCCATTCTGCATACTAAAGTCAATGTCTCCTCTGTTCTTTCCTTGAAAGCCTATCTATCAAAAATCAGGTCATTATTTTAAGATGTTACAACAGCAGCCCCCAACCCTTTGGGCACCAGGGATGGGTTCCGTGGAGAGAGATTTTTCTGTGGACCGGAGAGTGTGTGGTTTCTTTGTGCTGCCTGCATCCCGTGGATGTAGATTTGCTTGTTTGTGCGGCCCAGTTTCTGGCATGCTGCAGACTGGTGCCGGTCCATGGACCGGGCGGTTGGTGACCCCTGTGTTAAAAGATGATAATCTTGTAACCTCTTAAAATACTAGCCTGATTGTCCTCTCAAATTGCTACATGCTTATTGGCACAGTCCAATAAAACACCACAGAGCTTTATTGTAACTTCAATTGTGATTTATTGGGGAAAACCAAATTGTCATGTCTATGTTGAATGTTCTTCTGAAAAGAAATCAGAGCTGGGAGACAGCCTTGAATTCTGGAGGGGAAATGGCAACTGAGAGCAAATTATGTCAATTGAAAGGCAGCAGTCAGAACTTTAGTCATAAACTGCTCTAGGATTTTTTTCCCCACTTAACCAAGAAATAAAATTCAGAGATGTGCAGTTGTTCCACTAAAAGAAACAAGACTGACTAAAACCATAAAATTATTACCAACTGATGCTTTTTGTAGCTATTACCTCCTCTTTGGATCGCAGGTAAAAGAGTTTGGGAGAAAACAGGATCAATAACTATTTCTGGAGTTGAGAGGCAATTATAATTTTTAAAAAAACAATGGGGGGGGGGGGAAGCCCAATCCCTTTTATTGCAGTTTGTAAAATCAATGACTTTCTACAGCAATACAGAAAGACCATTCCTTTTTCTTTCCCCCAACCATCTTTCCTGCAACTTGTGAAACATTTTTTCTTAATCTAATAGGATGGCTGTTTCACACAATGTGCTTAACCAGGTCAAGCAAAGTCCTAGGTACAGGGGTAGGCAACCTTGGCTCTTTTATGACTCATAGAGTTGAAGTCCACGAGTCATAAAAGAACCAAGGTTGCCTACCCCTGTCCTAGGAGATGCATTTGCATAACCAGTTAGACATTTATTTACTTAAAACCTTTGTAAAGCTACCCACCTTAAAACCAAACTATAAGCAGCTGACAACTTAATAAAAACAATATATATATAACCATAAAAACAAACAAAACCTCAATAAAACCAAAATCTAGTGCTGCAACCATACTTCACTGATGTAACCTATTTCATTCATATCTTTGACCACACTCTACTCCAGTGCGTTGAGACAGGGCGAAGTCCTGAATCAATAAAATTAAAATGATGGGGACTGTCAGATCTTCAGTAGTCTACAGGGCAGGGGCTGCTTCCAAGTTCCCCAGTTTTGAAACAGGGCCCCTGGGCTGCTATCAGCAAACAAATACAGGCAAAGTATGCTTCACCACCCTTATCACAAGATAAGTCCTAATAAAGACTCTTATTGATGCTTGGTCAACTTCTCTTTGGTCTTCCTGACAAAAACATTTGTCAACAATCATAAAAGTTCATCTACTGAACAACTGCCTTCCCAATTCACAGGGGCATCTATTGGGGGAGGGGGTCCAAGAAGTCTATGTGATGGTCATGCAATCAAAGAGCTGCCCCCCTCTTTTACATGTGTTGCACATGAAAAGGGTGAGGCTTTGACCATACAATCATGGATTGACCTTTTGACGCCACTATGCAGTTGCTCCCACTGAGTCCAAAGGAGTTCATTCCTGAATGATGATTGTGACTACGCAAGTGAGTCTCCCTGTATTCTATAAAGCTTATTTTTAGTAGTGTACAGGATTATGACAATAGTGTT
>NW_015400564.1:0-1821 GCF_001527695.2 Protobothrops mucrosquamatus
TCAGTTTCCATCCGTTGCTTCTCGTCCTGCCTTCAGGCGCCTTGGAGAATAGCTTGACTCCTTCTTAATAATGCCTAATACTGGCTGCTCAAGAACAAGCACTACAAACTAATGCTATGAAAACGACGATACAAAAATCCACTGGCAATCCAAATTGCCGACTTTGCAATGACAAAGTTGAAACTGTTTCACACCTAATCTGTGAGTGCGGCAAAATCGCGCAAACTGATTACAAATCTAGACAGGACCGGGTTGCTAAATTAATCCACTGGGCATTGTGTAAAAAATACGACTTGCCTGTGTCCGAAAAGTCGTGGGAATATAGGGTGGAAAAAGTGGTTGAGAATGAGAGGGTGGCGATCTTGTGGGACTTTCGAATACAGACAGATCGCCATTTGGAACACAACACGCCGGATATCGCAGTTGTAGAGAACCGAAGCGTACAGCTGATTGATATCGCTGTACCAGGAGATGCCAGAGTCGAAAGAAAAAGAACTGGAAAAAAATTACAAAATATCGCGACCTGGCCATCGAAACTGCGCGATTATGGATGAAACGTGTAACGGTGACACCCATTGTGATCGGGGCACTGGGAACTATGTCCAAAAACTTTGCAAAATACATCAAGAAACTGCAGCTTCCTGCAATAACTCCAGCAATGTTACAAAAAACTGTGCTACTCGGAACATCTTACATTTTAAGGAGGTACCTGGTTGACACCTAGGATGCTGGTAGCAACCAGTGTCAACCATCAGCGCCAACCAATTTGAATGTTCAGTTGACTGAGGTTCATGTCTAATGAATAAAAGATAATAATAATAATAATAATAATAATAATAATAATAATAATAATAATAACAACAACAACAACAACAACAACAACAACAACAACAATAATAATAATAATAATAATAATAATAATAATAATGTCTATCTTGATTGTGTGTCCTTGACTTACCAGCACAACTGAGCCCAGGATTTATGTTGCTAAGGAAGAAAGTTAAAATGGCGGTCGTGCCACCAATGCCACCAATGATCAGGTACACTGGCCTGTGGGCTGAATCTGAATGGAAAAGGTAGGATTCAGTGCTGTCCGGTTCGCTCCCCTGATCCGTGCCTGTCATGGCAGGATATTAATAGATTTGGCCTGGTGAGCCGAGAAGCCTCGCTGAGGGCTTGTGCGGCTCCCAAAATGGCGGCCGCGTCTTTCGAGGCTTCCAAAATGGCGGCCACGCCAAAATTAACGACCATCTGTGAGGCGGCCGGGCCTTCCCTACCCAGGGAAACCTAAGGGGGAACTCGCTGAAGGTTTTGTGGAAATATTTCACTCCCTTTGAGGCCGAAAAAAACCAACAGGTGACTTGTGGTTTGGAGCGTTGTTAAGGGAGTTTTGCCCCATCTTACAACTTGTCTTGCCACATTTGTTAAGGGAATCGCTGCAGCTGTTAAATTAGCAAGCCTGGTTGTCAAGTAAACCTGGCTTTCCCCATGGACTCTGTTCATCAGAAGGTCACAAAAGGGGATCACGTGACCCCGGGACACACTGCGACAGTCATAAATATGAATCAGTTGCCAAGCGTCCGAATTTTGATCATGTGACCGTGGGGAAGCTGCAAGGGTCATAAGTGTAAAAAATGGTCATAAGTCACTTTTTTCCAGTGCTGTTGTAACTTTGAATGGTCCCTAAATGAACTGTTGTAAGTCAAGGACGACAGATTAGGTGGCAGATTAGAAAAGATACTGGATGAGACATCAGGAAGGAAGGAAGGAAGGAAGGAAGGAAGGAAGGAAGGAAGGAAGGAAGGGAGGAAGGAGGGAGGG
>NW_015400564.1:4653-6142 GCF_001527695.2 Protobothrops mucrosquamatus
AGAGTAGAGTAGAGTAGAGTAGAGTAGAGTAGAGTAGAGTAGAGTAGAGAAGAGCAGAGAAGAGCAGAGTAGAGTGAAGAATGGAATGGAATAATGGAATGAAGAATAGAGTAGAGTAGAGTAGAGTAGAGTAGAGTAGAGTAGAGTAGAGTAGAGTAGAGTAGAGTAGAGTAGAGTAAAATGAAGAATGGAATGGAATAATGGAATGAAGAATAGAAAATAGACTAGACTAGACTAGACTAGACTAGACTAGACTAGACTAGACTAGACTAGAATAGAATAGAATAGAATAGAATAGAATAGAATAGAGCTTGAAAGGACCTTGGAGGTCTTCTAGTCCAACCCCCTGTTCAAGCAGGAGAGCCTATACCATCTCAGACAAGTGACTGTCCAGTCTCTTCTTAAAAATCTCCAGTGATAGAGTGCTGTGGGATCTCATTTCCATCCCCATCAACAAGACAGGCTTAACCTATTCTTGTTTTCTCAACATTATCTATCTTTGGGAGAAATCTTAATGTATTCTTAGTTGGCAAAACTTAGGTTGCATATTTACAAATAGTGCAGGGTCTAATAGACCCCCCTCCCCAAACTATCTGCCTGCTAATTCAGAGGGAAAATAGCCCCCTTTAAAAATGAAATACTGTATGCATATTAACTTTGGAATATTCCTGCAGTTTCTTTGTGTTACTGAGATGGTTTCCTTTCTGAGTATTTCTGAGTATCCCCTTTAAAGTTTACTCACACTCGCTGTGTGTCACCATTGTGGAGACAATTTTTGCAGTGTTTCCTGAGGTTCAATGACTATCAAATGACAAGGAGAGATAACTTGGAGAATTATATTTGAACTTTTGAGCTTCTCTTCTCTTTCATTATTTATAAACTGTGGCCATTTATATTATGTTCCAAAAGAGCTGGGTGTATCTTAATGATTTATTAGGTGCCTAAGTACTAAACGAGAAAAAAGTAATGTTACAAATGTTTTTTATACTTCTACTATTATTAGCGCTATTAAGAGGAGAGGGAAGACGTAGACCCAAAGCTTGGAAATTAGCAGTGTTATTTTTTTAACATCAAAGCAATACAATACTTTAAATAAATTAACCTACGAAACAAGAGACTCTATAGGGTCTTAGTGCTCAACATTTAATCTTCTGGTTGGGATCAGCTCTTGAAGTGACTTTCCATTAACAGGAGAAAGTCCTTCAAAGGAGATTGCATGCTTAATTATGTGACTGTTAATATCTGCAGTTGTGTGAGGTGACTTGGATAACATATTTTATTCCTTAGGACCTAAACATTACATACTCCTAATTGTTTTATATCCGTGTCATTTAACTTAGCACCTGCTTCATGAAATTCTTCTATTATTTTTTTTTAACTGCCAGACAAACTTGAGGATTTTTTCCCCTTAATCTTGTTTTCCTTCTGGCTCACTCATGACACTTTGGAAATTCTACACAGTTCAGTTTCACTCTACATTATATTATCA
>NW_015400565.1:0-1744 GCF_001527695.2 Protobothrops mucrosquamatus
TTTAAATATTAAAAATCAGAAGTTCATTCAAAAACCAGATGATATTTTTTTGTTCCATATTTCAACTCAATATAATCAATCCATCTTCTCCAAACCAATATATATCTTTCTTGTGAATAATCCTTCACATAAGCGGAAATCTTGGCCATTTCAGCTAAGTTTGAGACTTTAACTACCCAATCTTCTATAGTAGGTAGACTTTTCATTTTCCAATATTGAGCAATTAATAATCTTGCAGCCATTATAAGATTTAACATCAACTCCATTTCTTTTGCATCCAAATCTTCCAAAATACCCAACAAAAATATCTGTGGTTTAAACTTTATCTTTTTCTTAAAAATATTTTGAATGTTCCACCAAATCTTATTCCAAAATACTTTAACCTCCTTACATGTCCACCACATATGAAAATACGTTGCATCTAAATTTCCACATCTCCAACATTTGGGTTGTAAATTAGGATACATACAAGACAATTTCTGTGGATCCAGATGCCACCTATAAAACATTTTATAAAAATTTTCCCTTAAGTTTTGGGCTTGAGTAAATTTTACATTTCTAATCCAAATTTTCTCCCATGTTTCCAATAAAATCGGTTCTTGTATATTCTGTGCCCATTTTATCATACAAACCTTAACCAATTCTGTTTCTGAATCCAATTCCACCAATACATTATACATTCTTTTAATATGTGCTTGAGATTGATCTTTAATCTGTTTCATCAAATTTTCATCCTGCATGGTAATACCACCTTTTTGATCCATACGTCACCTCATTAACAATTGATTATAATAAAACCATGAGTACACAATATTTTCTTGTTTCAAATCTACTAATGATTTAAGTTGCCAACTTTGTCCATACGGACGAAGTAATTCCTTATAAGAAACTTTATCCAAATTAACTCCCCTAGATATCCCTTCTATTACCTGTGCTGGAACTGCCCATATAGGAATTTTATAATTTAATTTGTAATAATATTTCTTCCAAACTCGTAATAAAGCACTCCTTAAAACATAAGCCTTGAAATTTGAATCCACCTTTTTATCATATATTAAATATGCCTGCCAGCCAAATAACAAATCCCATCCTTCAAGAGAAAGTATATTCTTATTTGTTAAATTTAACCAATCACTAATCCATGTCAATGCCACAGCATCATAATACAATTTTAAATTAGGGACTTTAAGTCCTCCTCATTCCCTTGCATCTTGTATAATCTTAAACTTAACTCTTGGCTTTTTGCCTGCCCAAATAAATTTATTAATGCCCCTCTGCCAATTCTCCAAATTAGCATCTTTTTTTAAAACAGGAATCATTTGAAACAAGAAAAGAAATTTTGGGAGAACATTCATTTTTACCGCTGAAATTCTCCCCATCAATGATAATTGTAATTTTTTCCACTCATCTAAATCTTTTTTAACCTTTAACCATAAAGACTCATAATTGTTCTTATACAATTTAGCATTAGAGGCTGTTATGTAAACTCTCAAATATTTTACCTTTTTCACCATTTCATAACCTGTATGCATAACTAATGCCTTTTTATCATCCATAGACATATTTTTCGACAATATTTTTGTCTTATTACTATTTACCTTAAATCCAGAAACCTTTCCATATTGACCTATAATTTCCATCATATCAATTACTGACTCTAACGGCTGAGTTAATGTTAACACCAAATCATCCGCAAAAGCTCTTAGCCTATAATCTATCTTATTAACCTTAATTCCCTTTATAA
>NW_015400565.1:5049-6142 GCF_001527695.2 Protobothrops mucrosquamatus
GGATCTTCAAGGGATGATTCAGAAGCTCCAAAAACCAAAGGATGGTTAAGTTAATATCTTTAAATGTTAATGGATTGAATTCACCACAAAAAAGGAGAAAAATATTTTATTATTTGAAGCAGCATAAGAATGATATTATATGTCTACAAGAGACGCACATTACATTAAAAGATCAAAAGTATCTATTTAATCCTAAATTGGGTTTACATTTTGCGGCCTCCTCTCAAAAGAAAAAAGCGGGTGTAGTTTTTTATATTAAAAAGGAACTGATGCCAAAATTAATAGATGCTGATGCAGAAGGAAGATTTGTACTTGTGGAAACCATTTTGAATGGGAAAAAATGTCTTCTTGTGGGCTTATATGCACCAAATTTATATCAACAACAAAAGCATTTTTTTTACTGTTTTGCACCAAAAGATAATGCAATTGGATTATAAATCGGTTATTATGATGGGAGATTGGAATGGTGTAATAGATCCAAAAAGAGATAAAAAGACTTCAGCTAAGACCTCAATGCAAATTAAATTGCCTAAAAGTTTTTTTGCCTTACAGGAAGACCTTGAGTTAAGAGACATATGGCGTGAAAGGATTATGGGAGAAAGTGATTTCACTTTTTTTTCGGATAGGCATCAATCTTACTCCAGAATTGACTTTATTTTGATTACTACTGACTTGATGCCTAGGGTTAAGAAGGTGAAGATTTTTCCTATGATTTTGTCGGACCATAGTCCTGTATGGATGGAGATTTCAACTGATGGAGGTAGTAGAAGGACTTGGAGATTGAATGAGAATTTATTGAACTATGAAACAAATGTGCAGAAACTTAAGGATTATTTAAAAGAATTTTTCGCGTTGAATATGAATAAGGGCACCCCTATATCGATGGTTTGGGACGCAAGCAAAGCAGTTATGAGGGGTGCCTTAATTTCAATGAATTCTGCTTATAAGCGAAAACAGCAGCAAAATTATAAAGATATCGAGCAAGAGATAAAAATAAAAGAAAAAGCTTTCTCCTTAAATCCAATGGATAAGAGTTTAAAGGCATCTATTGTAATGCTGAAAGAACAGTATAATATGTTGCTTTCTGATCAAA
>NW_015400566.1:0-3131 GCF_001527695.2 Protobothrops mucrosquamatus
CCTTTCCCCCCCCCCCACTCACCCCCACCCCGGCTTTGCTTTTCTATGGAAGCTGAGCAATTCTGGAGAGTAGCATTCAGACGCGCAGCTGTCCCCGTAGCTGGTAAGTTGCGGGGACATTGGGCTCGGCTGGAGAAGGGAAGGCAGAAGGGAGCTTGCAATGGACAAGTCCAGCCAGCCCAGAGAAGGGTGAGCAAGACAAGGCAAGGAGGCGAAGGGGGGAAGAGTCCACGCCCCCCTCCCCACGCCTTTTGCAATAAATACACCCCAGGCTCCTCCTCCTTTATGCAAAGTTACTCTAGGTGTCTGACTAGGGATTTTCCTAGCCACCAACATGCAAGATGCAGGCTGGGCTTTGCACCTTTTAAAATGAAGGAGGATTTTGCATCCCCCCCAGAGTCAGCCCAAAATGTTTGCTTTCAAGACGGCAACTGAGCTCATGAACCTTTTACATTAGGGTGCAGAGAAGAGCAACAAAGATGATTAGGTGACTGGAGGCTAAAACATATACAGTAAAGGACGGTTGCTAGAATTGGGTATGTCTAGTTTAATGAAAAGAAGGATTATGGTGTGAAATGAGAACACTGTTCCAATATCTCAGGGGTTGCCACAATGAAGAGGGAGTCAAGTTATTCCCCAAAGAACCTGAGGGCAGGACAAGAAGCAATGGATGGAAACTAGTTAAGGAGAGGAGCAACCTAGAACTAAGGAGAAATTTCTTGGCAGTCAGAACAATTAGTGGAACAGCTTGCCTCCAGAAGTTGTGGGTGCTTCAACGCTGTTCTTAAGAAGAGACTGGACAAACCTTTGTCTGAAATGGTATAGGGTTTCCTGCCTGAGCAGGGGGTTGGACTAGAAGACCTCCAAGGTCCCTTCCAACTCTGTTATTCTATTCAATTAGAGTCAGGGGTGCCCAAACTTTGTTTGAAAGCCTGCCTGAAGGGGGGAAAGAGGCTTTTAGAAGTTGCTGACATATGGGCATCTAGCTTAGTTCAAAAGGCCAAACAGGGTTGGTTCTTTTTAGTACTTTGACAGGAGATCACCCCAAAAAATCAGATCTGTAAGATGGATTACTAGGAAATCCAAAAACATCCAGGAAGAAAGGCAAGGGCAAAATTCTGTGTGTTGTTGCCAACATAACTGCATGTGGATTTATTCAATGTCTACCCACCTTCTGGATATATATGCATGCAAGATATATCGAAGTGTCTGTTAAATCACTGGGAGTCAAACTCAACCGGTTTTTAATAAAAAAAAGGCGTCATCACATCCATCTTAATTCCTTAGGGCTGCATGGATAAATGCTTGCCAACTTGATCCATCTTGATTAAATAACTGTAGCTTTTCTAAGGACAAGCCTGAATTTTTTTTTATTATTCTCTCCATATACCTTATTTGCAGATTCTTTTGATTTCTTTTCAGTCTTGCCAGACATATTGCTTAGTGAGTGATCTCTTCATTCCAGATGCCCAATTCACTTTCTTTTTATGTTTCCAAAAATTACAGGAACATGGAAGCTTCTGCAGTGGACAAATTCCAAAAAGATGGCCTTGTATCACAGGAAAGTCACGTAGCTTCAGCTGGAAGGACCTACAACAGTATGCCCTTCCAGAATGTGGCTGAGGAACGTAAGCATTCTGAGTGGGAGAGGAAAAAGCAGGAGAAAAAAAAAGGATAGCAATGTCAGAGGGACGAGAGAAAAAAATCATAATATAATAAGAACATGCTGGATCAGACTTTTAGCTTATCTAGTCTGGCAATCTATTCTCACACTTACAACCAATTGCACAAGGAAGCCCATTGGTCTCCCAGCATATGGCCTACAGAAGTAGTCACAATATCATCACAACTAATAGTCATGGATTCCCATGGCTTCCACAAATTGGCTCACCTCTTGTTTGAAGCCAGCCAACTGGATAGGCAGCACCACAGCACATTTCGTGGTAGCAAATTTGAATTGTTGAATTCAAAGTTGAATTATGTGTTGTGTTAAAAAAATATTTCCGGTTGTCTTATTTATTATTTATTGAATTTATATTGAATTTGTATAACAGAATCTGTTATGATTCTCTGAAGGTTCAGTTTCATTGGGTGACCTCCAGTTCTAGTACTTTGGAAAGGAGAAAATGTTTGCTTTTTTTTTTTTTTACAGTGGATATACACTGTGTTACCACCTTGATTGAAGTGGGAGATTGTCTGTCTGTCTATCTATCTATCTACCCATCTACCTACCTATTTACCTATGTTCTATTATCCATCTATCCATCCATCCATCCATCCATCTATTCACCCACCCACCAACCACCTACCTACCTACCTACCTATCTACCCGTATATACTCGAGTATAAGCCGACCCGAATATAAGCCGAGGCACCTAATTTTACCACAAAGAACTGGGAAAAAATATTGACTCGAGTATAAGCCTAGGGTGGGAAATGAGGCAGCTACTGGTAAATGTAAAAAATGAAGATAGATACAGGCAGTTGAAGCAAGAAAGCATTGCCCAATTTTACCACCTCTAGGGCATTGTGGGAAGTAGAAAAGCTACGCAAATGTTAAAGAACTCATTCATGAGGGGGGAGCGGACCTGGCAGGTATCACCGAGACCTGGTTGGGCATAGAAGGGGGAGTTCCCCTTGTTGATCTGTGCCCACCGGGTTTCCAGGCATTCCATCAGCCGAGGGCCCGGGGTAGGGGCGGGGGGGGTAGCGGTCATTATAAGGGAGAGCCTGTGTCCAAGGGAGGCCACTGTGCCTCAGATAGACGGTGCAGAGTCCCTCCTTGTGAAGTGGGGGCAAGGGGTCCAAGTGGGCCTGTTGATAATATACCTGGCCCCCTGCTATGTGTCAACGGCCCTGCCTGAGCTGGCTGACGTGATAGCCGGGGTGGCGGTTGAGACCCTCAGACTTATAGTCATGGGAGATCTCAACTTGCCGTCGGCGGGCGAAACGTCAGCGGTGGCTCGGGAGTTCTTGGCCTCCATGACGACCATGGACTTGACCCAATTAGTTCATGCACCCACTCACACGGGAGGACATACACTGGATCTAATTTTTGTCTCTGGCCAGTGGCAGAATGATCTGGAAATGGGGGAGATAATTATAGAGCCTTTGTCATGGTCAGATCACGC
>NW_015400566.1:4992-6142 GCF_001527695.2 Protobothrops mucrosquamatus
GTACGCAACTTGGGTGTCCTCCTGGATCCACGGCTGACACTGGATGACCAGTTGGCGGCCGTGACCAGGGGGGCGTTTTATCAGGTTCGCCTGATTCACCAGTTGCGACCTTTTCTGGACCGGGACGCCCTACGCACGGTCACTCATGCCCTTGTCACCTCCCGCCTGGACTACTGCAATGCTCTCTACATGGGGCTCCTCTTGAGGAGCACCCGGAGGCTCCAGCTAGTCCAAAATGCGGCCGCGCGGGCGGTGTTGGGAGGGACTCGTCGCTCCCATGTAACACCGCTGCTACGCGAGCTGCATTGGCTGCCAGTGGCCTTCCGGGTGCGCTTCAAGGTGCTGACCATCATCTTTAAAGCGCTCCATGGCATCGGACCCGGATACCTTCGAGACCGCCTCCTGCCGCAGATTACCCCCCATCGACCTGTACGCTCCCACAGAGTGGGTCTCCTCAGGGTGCCGTCAGCCAGACAGTGCCGGCTGGCGACCTCAAGGGGGAGGGCCTTCTCTGTGGGAGCTCCCACCCTCTGGAATGAACTGCCCCCAGAGATCAGGGTGATCCCTGATCTCCCTTCCTTCTGCCGCGCCCTTAAGACATGGTTATTCCAGCTTGCGGGACTGGCCTAGGGGAAACTTTTAGAGGGGGTTTTAATTACATTTTAATTAGATCAAATTTAAATATTTCCTTTTTAATTAATTTTTAAACTTGTAATGTTATTTGTGTATTTTTACCCGATTGTTAGCCGCCCTGAGTCCGCAAGGAGAAGGGCGGGATATAAATTTAATAAAATAAATAAATAAATAAATAAATAAATAAATAAATAAATAAATAAATAAATAAATAAATAAATAAAGAGGCGAGGAACACATTTCTTTGCCTTAGTGCTTGACCTCAGCATTGCGACAACTTGAAGGCACTTTCAAGTTCCTCGCTAAGGCTCCTGGGCGAGGTCTTTCTGGAAGAGAGCTTGTTTAGTCAAGAAGAGGGAGCCCCAGCATCGCACCACAGCCACGGGTGCCAATCCGCTCTCCTTGTCGTCTGCCTCTCGCACGGACAATTGCAAATTTCTCCAGCAGCAAAGAGATGAATGGAAGGAGGCAGCGCTTCCCAAAGGCAGCCTGCTGTAAAGAGGCATTCCCCGGAAAT
>NW_015400567.1:0-1146 GCF_001527695.2 Protobothrops mucrosquamatus
CTTGACAATTTTAAGGCATGTGGACTTCAACTCCCAGAATTCCACAGCCAGCAACGCTGGCTGTGGAATTCTGGGAGTTGAAGTCCACGTGCCTTAAAATTGTCAAGGTTGAGAAACACTGCTGTAGATGGCCTGGGGGCCAGATTGGCGCATCTCACTCGTTGGGCTAGCACTGTTTGGCTTCCCAGATCCCCCCCCCCCATGTCCTCCCTCATTCCTTTGCAAAAGGTCAGGCTGGCGGGATGTGAGCGATGCTAGCAGGATGGCGGCCATGACCTCAACAGTGGCCCTGCGGAATAAAGGAGGCCAATCAGGGCTAGGCAGAATTTATTGGACCTCCTGGCCCATCAGGAGCAGCAAAACCAGATCGCAGCTACGGAGAGCATCCCTCGAGCGAAGGGGGCAGAGCAGAGATTTTGGCAGAGCTTCGTTGCTTCTCCAGACATCTCCCTCCGGAGTGGGAGAAAGAGCGACGTGCGCTAGTATTTGCACTGGCAGAGAAAAGCATTCTTGTTCTTGCACTCCTGGTCGTTCCACATGCGATACCCTGGGTGGCGAAAGAGAGAGGTTTTCAGGGATTCCCTGGGAGCGTTTAAGGGGCTCCCCCCTCATTGGCAGAAGGGTGTGAGGATGCCACGGGAGGGGGGGACCCTCATCTGCTAAAACGGACCTGGAGTTCAGCGTGGTCTTGTAACCCAGATAACTTCGATAGCCATCCGGTTTCTTTTGTTTATTTTGTCTGGGGTTGGCAGGCGGTTCTTTTTATTGGACGGGCCATGTGCCCGTTTTTCTCTTCTATGCAAGCTGTCAGTGGCTGAGATTCATCTGATTACAGTGAGGTAGACTTTTGATATAGACGAGAGAGAGAGAGAGAGAGAGAGAGAGAGAGAGAGAGAGAGAGAGAGAGAGAGAGAGAGAGAGAGAGAGAGAGAGAGAGAGAGAGAGAGAGGGAGACTTCCGGTGGCAGGCTACTCCGTTGGACGCAGCTGTTGCTGCCTCCCGCCTGTTTCTGCGTAAAAGCCGTTTTGACAGCTTGCATCTGCTGTCAAACGGCTTGAAACCTTTCCCCTGGGCATAGGGGGATGGGTGAGCTGCCCGGGGTAGGAGTTGAGTTCCCGAGTCGTCCCAGGTGGACGATGTAGGTGA
>NW_015400567.1:4940-6141 GCF_001527695.2 Protobothrops mucrosquamatus
TTGTAAAAATTTGAAAAATTTTCAATTAAAAAAAAAAAAAAGCATCTTATATAAATTTTCCCCTTAAATTTTACACTTAAGTTTTTCCTTCACTTTCTTCACTCTCAAGTCAATACTTTCGAAGAAATCTTCTTATCTTTCATTAGATCAGCAACAACATTCCAATCTCCAAACATATGAGTCTGCCGCTCTTGATCAGTTCCTGACTTTAAATTCACATTTCACCCGTTACAGTTTGAGACCCCCCTCACTTCAGCGGCAAGGCAGTCCGAAGATGCTAGCCAGAGTTGCCAGCAAAACATCAGGAAATCTCTTGTCTACAAGACGGTCTATCAACCCTGAAACTCAACCCTGAATAAAGATGAACACAGTTGGGTGGGACCTTGCTCAAGTCAGAGACCCTCTCCCTTTTCAGACAAGCTGACTGTCCAGTCTCTTCTTGAAAGCCTCCAGTGTTGGGGTAACCACAACATCTGGAGAGAAGCCATTCCACACTGACTAATTGTCCTATGTGGAAATTTCTCTTTAATTCTAGGTTGGTTCTCTCCTTGATTAGTTTCCATCTGTTGCTTCTTGTGTGCCTTTGAGTGCTTTGGAGAATAATAATAATAATAATAATAATAATAATAATAATAATAATAATAATAATAATAATAATAATAATAATAATAATAATAAAGTTGGAAGGGACCTTGGAGGTCATCTAGTCCAACCCGCTACTCAGGCAGGAAACCCTATACCATTTCGGACAAATGGCTATCCAGTCTCTTCTTAAAAACTTCCAGTGTTGGAGCATTCACTACTTCTGGAGGCAGGTTGTTCCACTGGTTAATTGTTCTAACTGTCAGGAAGTTTCTCCTTAGTTCTAGGTTGCTTCTCTCTTTGGTTAATTTCCATCTGTTGCCCCTCTTCCTGCCTTCCGGGGCTTTGGAGAACAGCTTGACTCCCTCTTCTTTGGGGCAGCCCCTGAGAGATTGGAAGACCGCTATCCTGTCCCCCCTCGTCCTTCTCTTCATTAAACTAAACATGCTCAATTCCAGCAGCCTTTCCTTGTATGCTTTAGCCTCCAGCCCCTCTTCTTTGTGGCAGCCCCTCCAATACTGGAAGACTGCTCTCATGTCACACACACAATTCCTGTAACCGTTCTTCCTATATTTTAGCCTCCAGCCCCCGACACTATCCCACAGATAATGGCCACAGA
>NW_015400568.1:0-1425 GCF_001527695.2 Protobothrops mucrosquamatus
TCTCTGAGCTTGCTTGTTTTCTTGCAGACATTTCATTACCCAACTAGGTAACATCATCAGTGCTAGAAGGGAGTGGAATTTAGGGAGGGAGGGAGGGAGGGAGGGAGGGCAGGAAGGAAGGAAGGAAGGAAGGAAGGAAGGAAGGAAGGAAGGACGGACTATGGGGTCCTGGGTGTTCTCTGAGCTTGCTTGTTTTCTTGCAGACGTTTCATTACCCAAACTAGGTAACATCATCAGTGCTTAGGGCAGTGAAATTCAGGGTAATGAAACATCTGCAAGAAAACCAGCAAGCTCAGAGAAGCACCAAGGACCCCTTGTTTCAACCCTAAGCTACAAATATTCTCTTTCCTTGTTATCTCTGGAGGCTTTTCAAAACAGCTTGGGCAGCCATTTCTGGAAGCCGGTTCAATTGATTTTCCTGAAGATTGCTGAAGGCTTGGAGGGGACAGATACATTTTTGTGGTCCTTTCCATCTCTACACGGTTCTATGGTTTTGTGATAACGGAATACAGGAAAGATGCGTTTTTTGCACTTCGATCTCCGTTGTATTCCTTCCAATGATTGAAAATAGGTTCTCCCAGCCTAGGGTCTGGATTCCATTTTCAGCTTAAGTCGATCTTGGGATCTTTTGGGGGAGCTTCTGGTCTGCTGCTGGATGGTGTTCCTTCCTGGGCGTACAACTTGCATTGGTCGTTCCAAATTAATCAGGTTCTGCTGTGGTTTGTGTTGGGTGACCCGTCTTTTATTTCAGAGCAGGTTCTTTTGAAAGAAATTTCTTAGCTCAACCCTGTTTTGGTCAAGGAGGACCTAAGAATGGAAGAGGGAGGCAATCCAGAGAGGGGGAGGGAAAAAAATGAATGAAAGAGGCAGGAAGGTGCAACCAACGAGTGATGTTGCTTGGATATTTGACCACATTTGGAGCTTCAAGGACATTCCTTTAAACCTGGAGACTTCCAAGCTGTCAGCTTTTAAACCCCAGTAGGCCCCCCCCTGCTCTGTCCTTGCCCTCTTTCACACTTCAAATATTCTTGTCTTTTTCAGCCCCTGTACAACCAGCCTTCGGACACCAGGCAATACCATGAAAACATTAAAATGTAAGTAGCCAGCAGCAAAATATCTCCCATCTCTGTGCTTCCTGACCTCCGGCTTTCAAAGCTCCAGCCAGGGTGTCAAAAATTTGAATTTTGTTTGACAACTCCCCCTTTATTTCTCTATCGATGTTCATCCATCTATCCATTTATTTCTGTCTCTCTATCTCTGTAGCTAGCATTCCTTCTATCCATTTAGTCCCCTCTTTGTTTCTATCCATCCGTCCCTTTATCTGTATCTACCTCTCTATCTATATATCTATCCATTTATCCATTTCTCTCTCTCACTATTTCTGTCCGTCTACCCTCTTATCTATATGTATCTCTCTATATCCAT
>NW_015400568.1:2475-6141 GCF_001527695.2 Protobothrops mucrosquamatus
TCCATCCATCCATCCATCCATCCATCCATCCATCTATCATCTATCATCTATCATCTATCTATCTATCTATCTATCTATCTATCTATCTATCTATCTTCTGTCTATCTATCTATCTATCTATTTATCATCTATCTATCTATCTATCTATCTATCTATCTATCTATCTATCTATCTATCATCTGTCTATCATCTGTCTGTCTATCTATCTATCTATCTATCTATCTATCTATCTATCTATCTATCTATCATCTGTCTATCTATCATCTGTCTATCTATCTATCTATCTATCTATCTATCTATCTATCTATCTATCTATCTATCTATCTATCTATCTATCTATCTATCTATCTATCTATCTATCTATCTATCTATCTATCATCAGACATGTATTCCTTGGATAGGAACTTGAGATTTGTAACCCCCCCTCCTCCCCCCCCACCTTGTGGCTTTAAAGCTTCTAATTTTCCTTCTCCTGGGCTGGCATCCCCTGTTAGATCTTTGCTGCCAGGAAGCCTGGCCAGTTCTCTGCCTGATTTTCCCCAAGGGCTGCTTGCAAACACGGTGTGTGCCTCCTTCTTCTCCAAGTGTGTGTGTGTGTGTGTGTTTTCTCTCTAGTTTCTCAGCTGCAGCAGCCAACCTGTGTTTGCCTCAGCTCTGCCCCTGGGAACCAGGCACGTGATGCCTGCAGGAGCTGACCCAGTTTAACCTCTCCACAAACGGCTTCCTATGTCTTTGCACATTTACATGGACAAAAAAGCCCGGCACGCTTGAGGTTTCTTACTGGCCATTCCCAGAACATTTGCAGAGGGAGCTGCAGGGTTTGAAAAAAGAGAGGGAGAGATGAAAGAGAATCCAGAAGATGTTTTGGGAGGGGAGGCAAAGCAGACGGTGGGGTTCCCGGCGCCTAGCAACCCTCCCCGAATGTTTTGCTGATTTCCCAAATGTAAAGGGGTTCATCTCCTAAAAATTGCACAGAAAATGTCAGATTTAGCTGCCTTGTTTTTCCCCCCAGCTTCTAAAGACTGATGAACTTACAACAGGGGTCTTCAAACTTGGCCCTTTTCTGACTTCTGGACTTCAACTCCCAGAATTCCTCAGCCAGCATGCTGGCTGCGGAATTCTGGGAGTTGCAGTCCACCAGTCATAAAAGGGCCAAGTTTGAAGACCCCTGACTTAGGAGATCCTTGGCAACTTCGAGATCAGGGTTCCTCAGACGTGGTAACTTTAAGATGGTGGACTTCATCTCCCAGAATTCCACAGCCAGCTTGCTTTAAGACAGGTGGCCTTCAGTACCCAGAATTGCCTAGCCATCATGCTGGCTAGGGAATTCTGGGAGTTGAAGTCCACACATTTTAAAGTTGCT
The DNA here is from genome assembly GCF_001527695.2 of Protobothrops mucrosquamatus. Lineage (NCBI taxonomy): Eukaryota > Metazoa > Chordata > Lepidosauria > Squamata > Viperidae > Protobothrops > Protobothrops mucrosquamatus. The sequence continues at coordinate 3,839 of NW_015400568.1, forward strand.
AACATTGCTTTCTGCTGCTCTCAAGAGAAGCTGTTCGTTCAGAGAAGTTTTGTTCCTTCCCAGTTGCCTCCATCCCCAGAAAATGGATGCATAACTCCCGATTCCTGAATTTAAAATTCATCCTTGTTGTGAGTTTGAAAAGGCTACAGATATCCCCTCCTTCCAGGGATTTAAGCTTTAGGAGGTGGTGTTTTGATCCCATCATAAGATCTAGAAACGTGGAAGTTGGCCTATACAGGAATGGCATTCATCTGCAAAAATCAGTTTTAATTCTGAGCTGGAGGCTTTTCTTTTTTCTTTTTAAATTACCCACTGCAAAGCAGGTTTTGAAAGTAATTTGGCCTCCAAATTCCAATACGACCTTTTTTCTGTTATTGTTCTGCATCTCGGCACAATAGTGAGTTTTTTTCGGTCCACTTTTACCTTTATTTGTAAAGTTGGCTGCTGGTGTTTGTTATTAAGGGCTATTTTGTGCTGGGAAAAAAAAACCACCAGCTGGATGCTACCTTAGAAATCAAATTTGTTTTTTTACAGCTGAATCCTTTTTCCAGCCAAAGCGTAAATTCAGCTTCTCCGTTTTCTTTTGAGAACCGATGAGCGTCAGCTTCTCGATTCAAGAAGCTGGTTTATTTTGTTTTATTTCCTTTGAAAAAAGAGCAAATGGGATGCTCCTGGTTTGAGGCAGATGTTTTCAATCCAGAGTGCCCAAACAGCAGGTTGGTTTCTTCTATCACAAACAGATGTTGCTTTTCCTGCCAAAGGAAGTAATAGTAAAATTGGATTTGCATGCATCCCATTTGACTTAGTTCCCGAACTGGCCATTTTCATGCCTTAACGTTGGACCATAAACAATGTTATCTAGGAAAAAAACAACAACAAAAAAGAGCTTTGCGCGTTGTGTGAATGAAACTGCAAGATTGGAAGTGGCCGAACTAAAAGTGGTTGTGTGAATACAGCCAAGAGCGTCGTGAGCCAAATCAGAGTTTATCAGGGATCTCCCAAAAGCCTTGGAGTGGATTCTGGTATAGTTAGTTAGCTGTGTGACTTTGGGTCGCTCACCAGGAGACAGTGAGTTCTAGTCCTGCCTTAAGCATGAAAGCTGGCTGGGTGACATTGGGCCAATCACTAGGAGACAATGAGTTCTAGTCCCGCCTTAAGCTTGAAAGCCAACTGGGTGATGTTTGGCCAATCACCAGGAGATGGTGAGTTCTAGTCCTGCCATAAGCGTGAAAGCCGGCTGGGTGATTTTGGACCAAACACCAGGAGACAGTGAGATCTAGTCCTGCCTTAAGCATGAAAGCCAGCTGGGTGACTTTGGACCAAACACCAGGAGACAGTGAGTTCTAGTCCTGCCTTAAGCATGAAAGCCAGCTGGGTGACTTTGGACCAAACACCAGGAGACAGTGAGTTCTAGTCCTGCCTTAAGCTTGAAAGCCAGCTGGGTGACTTTGGACCAAACACCAGGAGACAGTGAGTTCTAGTCCTGCCTTAAGCTTGAAAGCCAGCTGGGTGACTTTGGACCAAACACCAGGAGACAGTGAGTTCTAGTCCTGCCATAAGCGTGAAAGCCGGCTGGGTGACTTTGGACCAAACACCAGGAGACAATGAGTTCTAGTCCCGCCTTAGGCATAAAAGCTGGTTGGGTGACCTTGGGCCAATCACCCGGAGACAGTGAGTTCTAGACCCTCTTTAGACATGAAAGCCAGCTGGATGATTCTGGGCTAATCCTTCCCTCTCAGCCCAACCCACCTTGCAGAGTCGTTGTTGCAGAAAAATAGGAGGAGGAAGGAGGAGGTACACTCACAGCCTTGCAATTAAAACAATAGCACTGGAATAAAAATAAATACAAAAATGAAAAACCAAGAAAAGGCCCAGAGTTGATGGCATGCGAGTCCACTGTTGATGCTGCTGGCATTTCACTGGAGCTAGCAATTCAGAGAGTGGAGGAAAAATGGTTCTCCCTTGATCTACCCGTACTTATCCTCTCTCTTTTGCAGAAACCAGGCAATGCGGAAGAAGCTGATTTTATACTTCAAGAGGAGAAACCATGCTCGTAAACAGTGGGTGAGAAGTTTTTGCTTCCTTTTGTGAAACCCCAAAACGAGGTTTGGCATGCTTATCCTCCTTCGGGAGGCAGGCAGGCTGCAAGCAAGCATCTTATTCAGAGGCAGAGATGCAGGACAAGAAGCAACGGATGGAAACTAATCAAGGAGAGAAGCCGCCTAGTGCAGGGCTAGGCAACCTTGGCTCTTTTATGACTGGTGGACTTCAACTCCCAGAATTCCTGAGCCAGCATGGCTCAG
>NW_015400568.1:10128-13339 GCF_001527695.2 Protobothrops mucrosquamatus
GATTGTGTCCTATACTACTATTTGACCAAGAAGAACGAGAACTACAAGAACCTGGTGAGAAGGAATTACCGCAGGCGAGGAAAGAACCAGGTAAGGAAACCCTGTGAGATCTTCTAAGTCTGAAGGCCTCTGGTTCTTTGTCTTCTCCACCTTGGTCTATGAGAACTTCTCATCAGTGGTGCCCCAAACTTTCCTTTGAAGAATCCACAACAAATGTTTTACCACTGATTTGCTGTGTTGTCTCCAGAGGGAAAAAAAATCTCCAGTTTTTTTTTTTCCCATGCGTGCTCTGTAGAACTTCATAAATCTCCATTATTCCCGGAGAAACTAAACAGCTGAACCCAACCAATTTTGGGTCAAAGCTCTAGTTCAGTGGTGGCGAACCTATGGCACGGGTGCCAGAGGCGGCACTCAGAGCCCTCTCTGTGGGCACGCACACCGTCGCCCCAGTCCTAGGCCTTCAGCTGGGTTTTATAAAACCTTTTCACTTTAGGCCTCCGCCGGCCGTGTACAAAAAAAAAAAGGTTCAATCAGTCAATTTCAACTTCTCGCGGGAAAAAAAAAAGATCTTGCAAAGTTGGAATTGATTGATTGAACATTTTAGTCCCACCCAGTCTGCCGTTACCACTGCAGCCACACCTACTCAATGGGCCACACCCACCCAATGGGCCACACCCACCCGGCACCCGACGATGCATAAGTGGGTTTTGGGTTGCAGTTTGGGCACTCGGTCTCTTAAGAGGTTCGCCATCGCTGTACTAGCTTTAATGACAACCTAGCTTTGCCTTTTGATCAGGAGTTCTGCAGCTTAAATAGAGACGGAAAGATTCCGTTCTAGACATGACTTGAGTGATGCCTTCAGTGCTTTGGTTTAGCATGGCGAAGGATGAGTTTGCTGAGTGTTTAAAAAATCAATATTAAGGGGGAAAACCCTGTTTAGCAAAAAAAACAAAAAACAAAAAAAAAACAGCTGGGGGATCCAGATTTGTGGTTCTTCCTGTTTATTCCTGGAACTGCCTTGTTATTTTCGGAGCTCCAGAGCTGGTTTATTTAGTCTGAGAGGTTTGTTAGGCTGCCAGACTTTGCTAGTTTGTTTTTAGCCCTTTTGACATAAGAGTGTCCAGAGATTAAATGAGCGATCGAAGAATTGCTTGGAGAAGAAAAAAACCAGGAATTAGCTAAGGGGGAAGAGATAGACCCCTGTAATACAGGTAGTCCTCGACTTAACGAAATTGAGCCCAACGTTTCCGTTGCTACGTGAGATATTTGTTGAGTTGAGTTTTGCCCCATTTTATGTTCTTTCTTGCCCACAGTTGTATTAAGTAAATGACTGCGGTTGTTAAATTAGTTGCCAAATGTCTGAATTTTGATCGTGTGACCATGGGGGGGGGCGCAACGGTCGTAAGGGTGAAAAACGGTCATCAGTCGCTCTTTTGAGTGCCGTCGTTAACTTCAAACTGTTGCAAGTTGAGAACAACCTGTGTTTGCAAAATGCAGCATACTAAAAAGCAGAGACATCACCCTGCCAACAAAAGTGCGTATAGTCAAGGCCATGGTTTTCCCAGTTGCAATGTATGGCTGTGAAAGTTGGACCATAAGAAAGGCCGAGCGCCAAAGAATGGAGGCCTTTGAACTCTGGTGCTGGAGAAGACTCCTGCGAGTCCCCTGGACTGCAAGGCGATCCAACTGGTCAGTCCTAGAGGAGATCAACCCCGACTGCTCTTTAGAAGGCCAGATCCTGAAGTTGAAACTCAAGTCCTTTGGCCACCTAATGAGAAGGAAGGACTCCCTGGAGAAGAGCCTAATGCTGGGAAAGATGGAGGGCAAGAGAAGAAGGGGACGACAGAGAATGAGGGGGCTGGATGGAGTCACTGAAGCAGGAGGCATGAGCTTAAATGGACTCCAGAAGATGGTAGAGGACAGGAAGGCCTGGAGGAACGTTGTCCATGGGGTCGCAATGGGTCGGACACGACTGCGCAACTAACAACAACAACAACAAAGGCTAGGAAAAACGAGTCGCGGGCGAAAATATCGTCAAATTTCACTGCGCGACCGAGACTTGGCGCCTCTTCCAAGTGGCGATGAAATGTTTCGCTCACTTTACACTTTCTGCTTTTTTTTCCCTGGGAAGGGAGCACAGAGGTTACTTTTAAAGGATCTTTTCATGCTCATTTGTGGTCTGTGTGGGTGGGAGGGTGGAAAGCAGAGGCGGTGGTTGTACTTGTTGTTTTTGTGTAGAAGATAAAAGCTTAATTGTTTGGAGATTTTTGTTGCCCTGATTTTGTTTTCCTCTGAATTTTTGTAAATCTCTCAATTGCCCGTTATTATTGGATCCTCGAGGGTTTCCTTCTGGTGGCACGCGTTCCTTGGGGAGGTGGCGCGCGCTGATGAAAGCTCCCCTGCTCTCTAATGGTTCATTCCAGACGTTTCTCAGAAAAGCATCCTTAAGGCCATTTGTGCATGTGGACTTCGTGTTAAGTTCAAGAGTAGCCTGGAGGTTGAGGGGAGGACGAATTGGTCCACCTTCCTCAAGCCTGTGAAGTTCCTCGTTGCTCCCTGAACTTGGTGGTTTGCTTGTAGACGTTTCATGATGCAACTGAGTTCCGCTATCAATGCTAGAAGGGAATGTGGTTCCTGGAAAGGAGGAGGAGGAGGAGGAGGAGGAGGAGGAGGAGGAGATGATGATGATGATGATGATGATGATCATGATGATGATGATCATGATCATCATCATCATCATCATCATCCTTGGTGCTCCCTGAATGTGGTGGTTTGCTTGCAGACGTTTCATGACGCAACTGAGTTCCGTTATCAGTGCTAGAAGGGAATGGGGTTCCTGGAAAGGAGGAGGTGGAGAGGAAGAGGAGGAGGAGGAGGGAGGAGGAGGAGGAGGAGGACTCTGATCCTTGGTGCTCTCTGAGCTTGGTGGTTTTCTTGCAGACGTTTCATGACGCAACTGAGTTCTGTTATCAGTGCTAGAAGGGAATGGGGTTCCTGGAAAGGAGGAGGAGGAGGAGGAGATGATGGAGGAGATCCTTGGTGCTCTCTTGGTGGATTTCTTGCAGACGTTTCATGATGCAACTGAGTTCCGTTATCAGTGCTAGAAGGGAATGGGGTTTCTGGAAGGGAGGAGATGGAGAGATGGAGGAGGAGGAGATGATGGAGGAGATCCTTGGTGTTCCCTGAACTTGGTGGTTTTCTTGCAGATGTT
>NW_015400569.1:0-6140 GCF_001527695.2 Protobothrops mucrosquamatus
TATGCATTTGCATGCTTTTGAACTGCAAGGTGGGCAGAGCTGGGACAAGAATGGGAGCTCATCCTATTGCACGATGTTTGAGTATCGAACTGCCAACCTTCTGGTTGACAGCCCAGCATCTTAACCACTAAGCCACCATGCCCCCTCATATAAGATTGCTGCAAAAATGAGGATGAGAAAAATAGTTTGAATAATATATATGAAAGAGTTGCAAAGAATGTAATTATGATTAAAAGAAACTGAGAAAATCCATATCATGATGGAGATAAAGTATTTTGAAGTATATTAAGACTATGGAAAGAATAAAATTAAAAAAAATAAATTAAAAATAAAAGTGAGGAATGATTTGAATAAAAGTGAACTGAGTGATTATTGAAATAAATATTTTAAAGATCTGTGTGAGGATGATAGTTAGTTCTTTCATGAAGCCAGTCTAGTGTGATAAACTTGCAACTAAGACGTTATTCATTACTGGAACAATTGGTATAGAAGTGCTCTTTCCGTATCTAAACAGCACTACTCTATTTAACTTGCCCTTAATATTGTAAGGTGAATGTACTAATTAACAGTTATAACATTTCCATTTTAGATTTACCAGTTTTGCACTTTCATGATTCAGACTGGGAACTACAAGGGTCTTCATCTTGTGAACCTCTGCTTTCTTGCACTACAGAAAAACTTTTGGTAAGTTTGTTCATTGTGTTCAGGATACAGATTCCTGAAAACAATTTGCAGTATAACTTTGTTGGAATTGTTCCATAACTTTTGGTTGGAGTTGTTAATTTAATGCATAAAACTTTTTTTCAGAGCCAAGCGAAAATACTTGCCAAAGGGAAAAAAATTCCATTTGCTACAGATGATGAGTATACAAATGAAGAATTAGGTAAGAGGCAATATGAATTTCTAAATTAGTTACATTTGTAAGTGAACTGAGCAATAAGGAACAATGAATACCCCATAGATCACCATGTCTAAAGGTGTGATTTAGTATGAGCTAAAGCTAGTAGTAAAATCCTCCTATCCATTTCTTGATGTGTTCATGGGACAAAAGTTCAGTATGAAATATTAACTTATTTTCTCTGGTTAAAACAACAGTTTTGAGGGTACCTTAAAGACTAGAAGCACGATCTTGTGTCCTGCTGAATTTAATCACATTTATTAAACAATGTTGTATCCAAATGGATGCTAAGGGCCAGTAGTATGAGCACTCCATGAAATAAGGCTAATTTGGGCCTATATTGTTCCATATAAATCTCATAAGCCTTTTCTTCCCTCATCACAGTGATGTTCTTATAACTTATATGAGGCCATGCTCCAAATAGTTTTTTAATCTCTTATCTGTAAAATAAGTTCGCCAATTTTATACTGCTTTGTGTTAAAGGGTGTGATTTTGACCTTCATATGTAATTACCTGAATTGTAGATTCAGATGGAGATAAAATAGCCCAATGGTTTAACTCAGAGGGAGGGAGGAAGTGCATAATTTTCAACCCTCTGTAACTTTGGGGCCCACTCAGACACAGCTATCTCAGAAGGCAGCAGAATATTTGATGTGTATCTTGATCTCAGAGCTAAGCTCCAACCTTATGTAACAAAGGCAATGCTGGCAAAGCAGTATTATTGGAATAGTATGCCACCTCTCTGAAGGCCAATCCACCACATTCTACCGAAATTTTAAAGGAGCAGAAAAAACAATACAAGGTTCTGCCCAAAAAGAAAAAAACAACCTCCCTATTCTGGCATTTTATAACAAATGGTTCCTGTAATGGCATTACAAAATTGCATTGTATCTTCTGTCATACCTAGATATATTACTTCCAAGCCCTTTATTGTGATCTGCACTTTAACACCTATGTGATGGATGTATCTTTATTCTCAGTACCTCAGTGACCCCTCCCCCCCAGGGACATGCAAGGAAGTAAAAAAAATCTCATTAACCAGCTTAATGTGGTAAAGCCTCTGAGAGTGACTCTATTCCCCCCCCAGCTAATTAAATCCAATTCATATGGTGGGCCCTGCATCCTTTCTTTTCATATATACACTAAGATCCCAGAGGGCTGGGAGGAGCTATAATTGTTCTCTTATATAAAAAGAGTGATAAAAATTACCCAACTAATTATAGGCCATTTAGTTTATTGAGCAGCATTAGAAAACTATATGCCAGGTATCTATTCATCAAAACTGAAGCCTGGGTAATAGATGAGGGAATAATCAACCCTGAGCAAGCAGGGTTTCAACTGAGATGATCTGCTATAGACCATTGTCTAGTGCTTCAACATCTGGCAGACACATATACAGTGTTCATTCTGAATTGAATCTATTGACTTCAGGACAGCATTTGATCATATCTCAAGGGTTAGACTCTGGGACATTTTGAACAGATCCTTTATAGACCATAGTCTCTTAGTTCTAATTTATAAGATCTATGATAAAACTGGCCTTAGAGAAAGATGTAACTGAGAAGGGGGCTTTTCTGATTTTATTCAGCTTGTCAATAAGGATGTAAACCTTTTAGAAAGTTGATATCCCTGGGCTTAAAATAGCTGATAAACATTTCCCAATTCTACTCTATGCTGAGGATACAGTTCTCTCATTGTCGTCTGTAGGCATGAAGCAGATATTAAGAACCCTGGCATCTTACTGTAATGAAGAACAATTAGTTAACTATGAAAAATCTATGGTTTTAGGTTTTTTTCCAACAAAGGAGAGAGGCATAAGTGGACAATCAATTCTCATGAATTAGAGCAAGTCGGGTGTTTTAAATATGAGGCTCTAGGAAATTAATAAGTAAATTGTGCCAGTTCTACAGATCAAAATATTGCAGCTGCAATAACAAAATTTTATAGGCAATAGGAGGTAAATTGCATTTTAGTATCAATCAAACTATTTATGGCTAAAATAGTTGCCAAACTATTATATAGGATACAACTTGACATATCTATAAATTTAAGGGCTTATGAAACCAGTCAATTTTCCTTACAACTTTTTCAGTACTCCAACATGTACCCCTAATGCAGTGTTTGAGACTTGAAACCAAGATGCCAAGCATTAAGACTCAGGCCTGGACCAGGATTCTAATCTCAGGGTTCAGAATCATATTTGATCATACAAGCCTGTTGCTTCCTGTGTTGTCAGATAGCTACCAATCTCATTGGCACCATACCTGTGTGGAAGAAGTTTGCAGTTTTGGCCTCTCCCCTGAATATTTAGGCCAATTAACCCTTGAAGTTGCCAAATCTTATATAAATAAAAATGTAAATGTTCGTTTGTTCAAAATCTTAAATCTCCGAAAGTTCTTCACCGATTGCTTTGAAATTTTGACACAATGTTGCATTCGAATACGCACGTGTTTTTATATACCTACTATTATATAGATGTCACATCTGTGACAGGTAAAAACATTTAACCTGTCTGAGCCACAGCAACGCGTGGCCGGGTACAGCTAGTCAATAATAAAAGTAAGAATTAGGTATAGTGATTGCAAAATAATATCACCAGGGCACCTGAATTCTATTCCCAAATGCTAGGTAGCCACATCACTCTTCTTCAGGTTATCTCTATGATCTTACCCTAAGCAAATATAGATGGGCCCTTTTCAAAACCTAGCTTGATCCCCTCCCTTCAGCACTGTTGCAGGAATATTTCATGGAACACTTTATATTGTATATAGAGACTTTGTTCTTAGGATCCAGGGACATAGAAGCTCTTGCCCCTATCCTTGTACAGTGTCCTTTTTATAATGGCCCAAAATATGCTTTGATCTCCCTAATTATTTATAAAATTGAGGGTCATACTGATAAACATTATAGGTTTTTTTTTACTTTTTAAGGGTTGCTAATACTATGCTCACATACCAGGTGGCCAAATATCTTCATCAAGTTATAGAATTACACAAACATTTGAATTAGATATATTCTGTTATTTTCTTATTGCTTTCTTTTCTCCTTGATAATGAATTGCTGTTTCTCTTTTCCTACTGTAAAGGCAGAAAACCATAATAAAGTGATTTGATTTGATTCATATAAATATTATCTGTCTATATCCCCTTCATGTTGTTTGAGAGGGTGCCCAACCTTTTGAAGCAGATTTATGGAGATTGCAAAGAGCAATAGAATAAAAGAAGAGTGAAAATTACTTTTTTCTCTTTCTCTATTTTATGAACAAGAATTTCTTTTATAGGAAGATGAGGCAGATCATTATCCCGTGTGGTTCATTAATTGGTAGCAAACCTTACGCAAGCAACACATTGATATTTTACTTACAAGATAGCATTTAGCTAACTATTACTTTGATTAGTATATTTATTGACTCTTGTACAGTAGTTTTTGATCACGAAATTGGGTCATCTCAATATCTGGTTTTGAAGATTTACAGTTCAGTTCCTTGTGGGATTTTCAACAATCCTTATATATGACAAATGTATAATTTACAGAAGCTTGATTTAATAAACTAAGCTATTATTTTGACAGCTATCGCTTATGTATTGATTGGCAATGGCTTTTATGAGGAAGCAATACAACATTTTTCAACGATGCTTCAGGTAACTTTTCTTTTTCATGTTTTTATTAATCTTTAGTAAAAAGAAGAGTTTCCCTAAACACACCTTCCTTGGGGAAGAGTGACAGGGGGTAATATAAACTTAATATGCAAAACAGAGGTTTTTAGGATTGAATTAGCGTTTAAAATTGTAATACATTCTCATATTTGGGCAAAAGACATTATGTACTAGAACTGCTTGTATTCAGGCGGAGAAAAAGTGGCTCAAAGAAAATTATAGGAAATATTTCTTATGGGTGAAATCCAGTGACATCTTTCTAATGAAAACAATTTTCACTTGTGGAGTTGATGTATCCATTTATACCTAATCTTCCGCAGTAGAGTTTGAAGATTTATTTGGAGTTATAAGGCATTTCAAATTTAGGAGAGAATGAACAAAAGTCTTTTTGTTTAAATAGGTGTCATGGAAAATGTCATACATGAATGTACAGTTGCTTTTGACATTAGGAGTACACAACCATTTAGAGTAGACATGTCAAACTCGCGACATCACGTGATGTCGCGCAACATATAGGAGCTTTTTCCCCATTGCTGGCAATGGGGTGGGTGCAATTTCGTTGTGATGGCAGTTTGACATCCCTGATTTAGAGTATCAAAGGTGGCATGCAGTGGTAAATGGCTTGGTATATACACACCCATGCATATAATGTCACTGCTGGAGTGAAAATCACAATCCTCATCAGCTGTGAAACAGCTTTGATCAGCTGATTGCACAATACTTGAGACTACAGGTAGTCTTTGCTTAATGCCCACAATTGAGACAACAACTCTGTTGTTAAGCAATGTTATTAAATGAGACATCATGTGATCATGATGGACCTATAACCTCATTTCCACTTGACTGGTTAAGCAGATCACCCATGGTTGTTAAGTGAGACTCCATGTGTGACTTGCAGTTTTACTGCTGGCTTTTCCATTGACTTTGCTTGCTGGAAGCTGGCTGTGAAGCTCGCAAATAGCAGTCAAGTGATCCTGGGGCATTGTGACAGTTGTAAAGTGCCCAAATCTTGATCACATAATTGTGAGGACACTGTGACACTTGTAACTATGAAGACCTATTGCAAAGTTACTTTTATAGCACTGTTGTAACTGAATGGTCACTAAACAGGACATTCATTAAGTGAGAATTACCTGTAATCTGTCCAGTAACCAGAGTTTTTTAAAAGAAATACAAGGTCATTTAAATCACTAAAAGCTGTATCTACAATAATTTATTACTGTCTTGTTATATGTTATTATATTAATAACACAGGAAAGTTATGAAAATAAGTTGTTGTGAAAGCCCTTAAAATTAAAGCTAATTATAACAGCATGAGCAAAAGCTGCAAGTACTTCTGGACCCAAATGCATCAACCTGTAAATGGAGATTTCATGGGGCTTTTTTCCCTAGATTGTGTTAAACTTCTTAATTACAGAATTCAGTGCTAAAATATATGCCTCACAGTTGTCTAAAGTCTACTTTACTTTGCGGTGCATAGGAACAGCCAGAGCTCATCAGTGCAATTTATGGGCAAGGGATAGCATATGGAAAGAAAAGGCAACATGTGAGTATTTAATATATTTAAAGCAGCTGACACCAATTAC
>NW_015400570.1:0-1827 GCF_001527695.2 Protobothrops mucrosquamatus
ACCCTTGGGTAGAAAGATAAGTGGATGATTTTAGACCAATCAGTCTATTTCAGGTCTACCTACTTTAAATGGTTGCTGTTGTGGAAATAAAATCAAGGGAAGTCCCATGTAAACTGCTTTGAATGAAAAGTAGGATATAAGTAACAAAAAAGGTAACTTAGTAGATATTGCAAAAACTTCTAAAGAAAAAATTATAAATGTTTAAATTATGTATGTGTGAAATGAATATTAATTGTATTAGTTTATTTACTACTTATTTTCATGTTCCTCCACTGTAGGTGAAAGGATCAGAAAACTGCCCAGTGATCCTTGGAAGTTTTCCAAAAAATGTCTTTGATCTTTGCCTTCAAGCCCTTTGGAGTGAGTACAGATGCCATGTTGTGCCTACATAAGAATGCATTTTTTTCATGTTTCTTTAAGTCAGTAGTAGAATCAATTGTCACTGTAAATAAATAAATAGGACAGACCTAGCTTTGTGTAACAGACACATAAATTGAAAATTGTTTTTGTAGACCCACTAGAATTGTTCAGGGCTTTGGGGTGAATCTGGAAAGTTGAATGAAGGACACATCATTCAGCACTATGGCATACTATATATTTTTTATAAAATATGACTATTATATGGAGAAATAATTATTCGTTATGCTATCTACATCAATAGTTAAGGATAAATCAAAATTTCATATTCTTTTGAAATTAATGGCTTGGTGAAATTTCCATCACCATTGTAACATATTTATAATTTACTGACCATTGTTTTATAATTTACTGCATTTTTAATTAGGCTTTCTTAATCATATTCTTACTAGCTGCTAGTTACGCACAACTTTGCATATGGATGAATAAAGTTTGAGACCTTTCTGTGTAATGTACAGTGCTTTTTTTGTAAATTCACACGTCATACAACCCGCCTTGCCTACCCTACAAGGTTCCATCCAAAAAAGGTGCCAGAACTCCGTTCTGGGCGTTCTATGACAAAAAAAAAAAAGCCCTGGTAATGTAACATTGCAATGTATAATCAGTTATATTTTTTTTCCATATTAATATAATGCCAATGCGCTCATATTTCCATTAATTCATTCTAAAACCCAAAGGCAATGAATAGAAGTAGTTTGCTAATTAGACATTTTTAAAAATACACAACTGTATATATTTTGTGGGAAATTCATGAGAAATGTGTGAATTCTTTTCCTTGATTAGGCTATAGAGTCTCATAAAGCTATTCAGATGAACTTTATTGTCCAGTCAAAGCAATCTGAAAAATTATTCAGACTTCTTGATTTTATATACTTTCCCAGTACCTTGCAACAGAACTGTTTTATCTTCAGGGGTCCGTGTCAGTCAATGGGAGGGCACTCCTTATATTGTAGCCGTCTTTGCACCCGGTCCATAGGTGCTGTCGCGATGTTCCACCGTCCAATCACTGCTCCAATTCCTATTCTCATTTCAATGAGTTGATCTACCTGGACGGTGGAACATCGCGACAGCACCTATGGACCGGGTGCAAAGACGGCTACAATATAAGGAGTGCCCTCCCATTGACTGACACGGACCCCTGAAGATGCCGGCAGGAAAGCCGGCGAAAGCTTGGGTCATTATTTATTTATTAAAACCTTTTTAAAAAATTTTAAAGGGTTTTGTTTTCCTGGTGCTCATTTATATTTATAAACTTTTATCATGAACACTCCCAGGAATCAACTGTCAGTTTTTAATATTGTTTTTAAGACATATATATATATATATATATATATATATATATATATATATATATATATATATATATATATATATATATATATATATATATATATATATATATATATATAT
>NW_015400570.1:4722-6140 GCF_001527695.2 Protobothrops mucrosquamatus
TTCAGTTGCTTTCCAGATTTGAGAAATATTTCATAGTTTAAAATTTTGCACATGTAGCCACAGCCAAATAATGAGCTGGTAAAATCCTTGTGTTGTACAATCAAGAAAAAGGAATAGGAAGCAGAAATACAGCACGTAAAGTGAGGAGTGAAAGTTCTTTGGAAAAAGCTCAATAGGGATTTGAATTTCAGATGACAGCCGGTTTTCTTGATCTGTCTCTTTCAGGTAACATCACTCTAATGTATGTAAAATGCATGTCAATATAACCATGGCCTTAAGAGGTAGGCATATACCGAAACCTTATGATTGTTATACTGTAAAATGTTTTCTCATTTAAGTTATTATACAGCTATCCCAAATGATAGCTGTATAACGATGTCAATTTAAATGTGGAACAGGAATGAATCATGCAGAACAGCAGTTTTTGAGCAGTAAGTATTATTAATATTAATAATGATTAATATTTACTAATATTACTCATGTAGTTGTTTTTTGAGTAGTCTGGAAAGTAGAGTATCTTGAAAAATACTGTAAATATCAATAGTGATGCTATCTTATTGATTTCAGATATCAGCACTACTATTTTGCAATAATTAAATGTGTCCAGTAAAACAACAGGCAGTAAAAGTAATGTATCAAAGGAGATCTATTTTGTGAGGGGGGAAAATCTATTGAACAATCTTCTGGGTATTGATTGCTAGATATATATTGGAATACATATTAGTCAAATGGCATTCTGGAAGAAGCAAAGCTAATATCGATTAAAATATTCTAGTTATATTAGGTTTGATGTCTATCCATTCATTCTTGTCCTTTCCTTAAACAATTCTTAGTTATTGCATTATTTTGTATAAAAGGACATACTCCAAACAGTAAAATAAATGGGATTAAGTTAAATAGATCAACTGCCTTATTAAAAGATACAGATCCTTGGGAAACGATCAAGCATGGTTTATTATCTTAATAATATAAATCTCAGTTAGCTGGGTTCACACAACATGCTAAACCATAAAATAAACTTTACAAGTCATGGTGATTATTTTATGGTTCAGCACACATGATAGCAAGTTATTTGAAGAATCTTTCCCATTGTGGTAGCATTGTTTTCTTTTATTGACTGCCAAGGTCCTTTCCAAGTTCTTAAAATATAAAAAAACTAAATTGATTTTCCTATCATTTTAAATTGAATTTGTATGTTCATCCAATATCAAATTTACTATACCAGTGCATGTAGCATAGATGTGTGTGTGGACAAGAATACCAACCTTGCTGTCAAGCAAAATGAAGCCTCTAATAGCGAGTGCCACACAAAGTGCACTAACCAAATAGGTGGTAAGACAATAGAGGAACTCAGGCACCACACAGGTTATGTAGAAAAACACAGGGCCAGTCACAAAGGACTCAAATGTCTATACACC
>NW_015400571.1:0-1984 GCF_001527695.2 Protobothrops mucrosquamatus
GCTCGGGCAGGGTCGCCTAGGAAACGGGCCAGGGGCGCGCCGACCGAGCCTCCCTATGGCCGCGGTTGTGAGCCAGGCAGGGGCAGAGAGCTGCGAGTGCGAGCGCGCCCCCCCAGATGTTGCGCCCGGTGCGGCCGGCCCGGAAAAAGGTGCCGGAACGCGGTTCCGCCGCGTTCCGGCTGAAAAAAAGCCCTGACAAGGATCCTGTGAGTTCTAGTGCCACATTACACATGGAAGTCAGCTAGGTAACTTTGGGTCAATCACCAGGAGACAGTGAGTTGTAGTTCCATCTTAGCCATGGAAGTCGGCTAAGTGACTCTGGGTCAATCACCAGGAGACGGTGAGTTCTAGTCCCACCTTAGCCATGGAAGCTGGATGGGTGACTCTGGGTCAATCACCAGGAGATGGTGAGTTCTAGTCCCACCTTATGCATGAAAGCTGGATGGGTGACTCTGGGTCAATCACCAGGAGACGGTGAGTTCTAGTCCCACCTTAGGCATGAAAGCTGGATGGGTGACTCTGGGTCAATCACCAGGAGATGGTGAGTTCTAGTCCCACCTTAGGCATGAAATCTGGATGGGTGACTCTGGGTCAATCACCAGGAGATGGTGAGTTCTAGTCCCACCTTAGGCATGAAAGCTGGATGGGTGACTCTGGGTCAATCACCAGGAGATGGTGAGTTCTAGTCCCACCTTAGGCATGAAAGCCGGCTGGGTGACTCTGGGTCAATCACCAGGAGACGGTGAGTTCTAGTCCCACCTGAGCCATGGAAGCCGGCTGAGTGTCTTGAAGCCAGTCACACTCTCTCAGTCCAAATCACATTGTTGTTGTGAAGAAAATAGGAGGAGGAGGTTACGTTGGATATGTTCGCCGACTTATTTGTACTAATAATAAAGGCAGGATACAAGCAAACAAACAAATAATGTCATTTTGCATAAACTGACGGTTGTGATGAGGCTATTTCCAAGGTGCAAACTAAAGCTGAACAAGAAGACAAAAAGAGGTTTCTGAGATATTCTGTTACTTGCTTTTCGAGCGGAGTTTTGTCATTAGTATGAAAAAAAAGTTCATGGGGCTCTAATAAGGAGAAAATTAGCCTATATTTCAGTGGGGTGTTCAGAGATTTCCTTTGCACGCTTAGAATCAGCGGTGGAGCTGTTGAACTCAGCTTCTCTTTCCTCCCCTGTGAGACGGGGCTCCCTGGAAGCGGTTGCAAGGCGGATCTGCTACTACGGGATTGGCAAGGGAAATTGAAAATAAGAGCACTCTTTAGTTAAGGGCTGGCAATTTCCTGCTTTCCCAATCGCCAAAAAATAAAATAAAAAACAATTTCCCTGTGTTTGGCAAATGTTTCTTCTATTTCCCAACACTCTGCGTGAAGTTGCTTTTATAGTCTAATTGGCCCCGTGGATTTTCACTGCTGCAATTTCAGATGGACCGAAAGGACTCGGGTTGAAATCCATACCTATTTATCCAGGGAGAAGGCCAATTTAAATCAATGGGACTGATTTTGAGGTGCACAGTTATTTTGCAGACCCCTCTCTCCTCCCCAAGTGTAGGTGATACCTCACAAATACATTTTTTTGCCTATCTCTCTCTCTACCTCTCTCTATATTGCTATCTCTAATCATCTCTCTCTATATATAGATAGATAGATAGATAGATAGATAGATAGATAGATAGATAGATAGATAGATAGATAGATAGATAGATACAGATAGAGATAGATAGATAGATAGATAGATAGATAGATAGATAGACAGACAGACAGACAGACAGACAGAGAGAGAGAGAGAGAGAGAGAGAGAGAGATAGATAGATAGATAGATAGATAGATAGATAGAGAGAGAGAGAGAGAGAGAGAGAGATATATAGATATAAATATAGATATAGATCTATCTATATAACATCTGTCTCTGTCTCTGTCTAGATAGATAGATAGATAGATAGATAGATAGATAGATAGAGAGAGAGAGAGAGAGAG
>NW_015400571.1:6297-8136 GCF_001527695.2 Protobothrops mucrosquamatus
TAGTCCCACCCTAGACATGAAAGCCATCTGGGTGACTTTGAGCCAATCACCAGGCGATGGTGAGTTCTAATCCCGCCTTAGGCATGAAAGGCAGTTGGGTAACTTTGAACTAATTACCAGGCAATGGTGAGTTCTAATCTTCAAAAACCAGTGGAATAGCTTGCCTTCAGAAGTTGTAGATGTGACACTCGCTAGCACCACCCAGTTTTTGCCATGCGGGCACTAGCACTGCCTTGCTTTTCGCCACGTGTCGCCCCATTTGCATAGCGGCATTGGCGCTAGTGCGAGTGGGGGTGTGAGCACACATGTGCACACATGTGCATGCACTTGCCAGCCTGTTCCACGGCCCACAAGTTGGGGATCCCCGGACTAGAAGACCTCCAATGTTCCTTCCAATTCTATTATTACTCTATGTCAGTGATGGCGAACTTTTTATAGTCCGAGTGCCCAAACTGCAACCCAAAACCCACTTATGCATCGTGGAGTGCCGGGTGGGTGTGGCCCATTGGCTGGGTGTGGCCCATTGGTTGGGTGTGGCCAATTGGGTGGGCGTGGCCCATTGGGTGGGCATGGCAAATTGGGTGGGTATAGGCCATTGGGTTGGCGTGGCTGTGGTGGTAACGGCACACTGGATGGGACTAAAAAGTTCAATCAATCAATTCCAACTTGGCAAGATCTTTTTTTCCCCGCGAGAAGTTGAAATTGAATGATTGAACCTTTTTTTTTTTTTTTTTGTACACAGCGGCGGAGGCCTAAAGAGAAAAGGTTTTATAAAACCCAGCTGAAGGCCTAGGACTGGGGCGACAGCGCGCGTGCCCACAGAGAGGGCTCTGAGTGCCGCCTCTGGCATAGGTTTGCCACCATTGCTCTATGTTCTAAATCAGTGATGGCGAACCTTTTAGAGACTGAGTGCCCAAACTGCAACCCAAAACTCACTTACGCATCGTTGGGTGCCGGGTGGGTGTGGCCCATTGGGTGGGTGTGGCCCATTGGGTGGGCGTGGCTGTGGTGGTAACGGCAGACTAGGTGGGACTAAAAAGTTCAATCAATCAATTCCAACTTTACAAGATCTTTTTTTTCCCATGAGAAGTTTAAATTGACTGATTGAACCTGTTTTTTTTTTTTTTTTGCAGACGGCGGCGGCGGCCTAAAGCGAAAAGGTTTTATAAAACTCAGCTGAAGGCCTAGGACTGGGGTGACGGCGTGCATGCCCACAGAGAGGGCTCTGAGTGCCGCCTCTGGCACCCGTGCCATAGGTTCGCCATCACTGTTCTAAATGTTTTCCATCTCTCCAGTTAGCAAGTTTCCCTTGTGGTGAGTTTTCTTCCAACTGATAACACGAACAGAAATTTGCTATTGTCCTTAATTGTTCTTAGTTTTATTTTTAATTTTTTTCTTTGAAGTTTGCAAATTCTGAGAGTTAAGCCAACCATAGATCGGTTCTCATTCTACTTCTGGAAAAAAAAAATCAGCATTTGTTTATCTGACACTCTTACAAGTGTAAACAGCTGTACCTTCCAGGGTCGACAAGATGTTACAAGTGTAAAAACAGCCGCTGTGCATAATATCCATACTGGTGGTCTACAGGTGCTCCAGCAATTTTTCTCTCCTGTTAACGCCAAAAGCAGGTGAATAGAAGCAGAGGCTGAATGCAGTTGAATGGGAGGCAGGCCCCTGCCAATTGGAAGCCCCAGGAGTTTGTTTCTTTCACAGTTGCAATGTTAAGCCTCACAATGTTTGGGTTGAGTGGATTGTGTTGTGTTGCTTTGCTTTTGAATCGCTTGCCGAAGGGGAAGTAAAAAGGAGAGGAGGAGGAGGAGGAGGAGGAGGAGGAGGAGG
>NW_015400571.1:11087-12436 GCF_001527695.2 Protobothrops mucrosquamatus
GCAGCAGCGGTGTCACATGGGAGCGACGAGTCCCTCCCAACACCGCCCGCGCGGCCGCATTCTGGACCATTTGAAGCCTCCGGGTGCTCCTCAAAGGGAGCCCCATGTAGAGAGCGTTACAGTAGTCCAGGCGGGAGGTGACAAGAGCATGAGTGACTGTGTGTAGGGCGTCCCGGTCCAGAAAAGGCCGCAACTGGTGAATCAGGCGAACCTGATAAAACGCCCCCCTGGTCACCGCCGACAGATGGTCATCCAAGGTCAGCCGTGAATCCAGGAGGACTCCCAAGTTGCACGCCCTCTCTGAGGGGGCCAAGGTTTCGCCCCCTATAGTCAGCGATGGCATCAGCTGACTATGCCGAGGCGCCGGGAACCACAGCCACTCGGTCTTGGAAGGGTTACCTTGAAATGCAGACTTTCCCTCCAGTTCTCCAGCCCCGCCAATTCCTTATCAGCTCTTATTTCAATAACCTTGGTTCGCACACTAGGTCTAGAGTTGTTATGTCTAGCTGGACTCTCGTTCACATCCCCCCCTCTCCCAGCATCATCTAACTCTAAAAGCAAAAGGTAAAAGATGGCTGCATTTCCATCTGTTGTCAATGCAAAAACATCCGATGTTAGCAGCATTGACACTTTGTTTCAAATCCAGACTTTTGCTCTGTGTGACCATCATAGATTCAATGACAGCTGAGCATCCCTTTTCAAGAACTCCCGTGAAACCTTTAGGAGAGTTTGTTTTACTTGATTCCTCTTTGGCAGACTTCATGTGATGACCCAGGGCCCCGAACGGAGGCAAAGCAATTAGCTGGTCAGAACAATTGTCTTTGTAAGCATTGCCAACGTTCACCCAACAGCCCCCACATATGCTGGCACAAGTTCAATAAAACAGTCAACGGAGTTAAACAGTTCTTTAAAGTAAAACAGATAACAAACAAAGTATGATCTTTTCCACACCCAACTTGCCTGTAACCTGCAAAATGCAAAACTGAGGACAGCAAGGAGAACTCAGCAGGAAACAAACTTGATCCAAAATACAAAGAGTCCAGGTACGAGAGCTCACATCACAAGAATTCATGTATGTTCCCGGCAAATGCCCCACCCCACAGCGTCTCCTTAAATACCTACTCCCCAGGTGTGCCTTGTGGAGTGGGGTGTGACACTCTCCTCCTGAGCAAGTGAGCCTGCCTCTGTTGTTCCCTCCTCCTCTCTGCTCTCCTTGCTCTGGGATCTGGTGGGGAGGGGCCTTGCTCCTCGCCTGAGCTCTGCCTTCCCTGTTCCAAACTTGAAGGGCCCTGGCCTGCTTCAGCCTGTTCCTCCCCACAGTCCTCCGAAGCCACAGACACCCCCTCCTG
>NW_015400572.1:0-1064 GCF_001527695.2 Protobothrops mucrosquamatus
CTAACTAGGTAACATCATCAGTGCTGACAATGTTACCTAGTTAGGGCAATGAAACATCTGAAGACAACTAGCAAACTCAGAGAGCACCAAGGATCCCTCATTTCAACCCAGAGTTATAAATATTATCCTTCTTTGGACTAATCTAAATATTGCAGAAGCTCCTTGGTTAATCTTTAGGAGGTTTTTTTAAATTATTATTTCATCCATATATCAAACAGGAAACTCTTAGGATATAATTTAGGTTATTACACTTCTACATTGTAAAAAGGAGCTAGCTTCCTTCAATTAGAAAATACAGATAAGATATAGATAATACTGAAATCAGATAGAAACATAGAAAACTAATAGCAGATTTTTTTTTCTGATAATGAACGTGTTTATGCCCTCCATGTTTAAACTGAGTTACTGGTGATTAATACACAGTCACCTTTGAAAGTTGATTATGAGGTACTACCATTCTTTCTGTAAAGTTAATACTTTCTAACAATAGTTTTGAACTTCTCTTCTGTCAGTTTGAGATTAGGCCCCCATGCTTTTATGTTTTAATTAATATTGAGAATACTGCCTTCTAGAACCTTATTCACACTTGAAATATAGTTAAGGAATTCAGTCATGTCCTTCATTTCCTTCTGTCTTCTAGGCTGAATATATTCAGTTCCTCTAATATTTCCTGATGTTTTTTGTCCCTCAAAACTTGCACCATTATTTTTTTTTTGCCCTTTTCTGGACTCGCTCAATCTTATCAATATTTTTTTTTAAGTTAGGTCACCAAAACTGTACACAGTATTCAAATGAGATGTGATTAAATGCTAGCCTTAACTCAATGTTAAGTAGCCACAACTGGGTAGTGCTTCCTGGTTGATACAATCTAGGGCTATTATTTGATAGTGAAGGTGTCAGGTGTCCAGAACAAATGCCAGGTGTCCAGAACAAACAATCAGCACTAATTTATATCTTTATAAATACATATGTATAAATTAAAATAGCTGTCGAATTCTGAAACAGAAATATATTGACAAGGCTTATAACTTTCCCTGAAGGTTCATCACTCATAATTACCAGCA
>NW_015400572.1:4998-6138 GCF_001527695.2 Protobothrops mucrosquamatus
TGTAGCTTCAGGCCAGTTCTCAGAATGAGGTCTTCAGGCCCTTTGGATTGCCCAAAGGAGTGAGTGGGTATTTTTTTTTTTTAATGTGACATGAAAAAAAACTACTAAAGTCAAAGAGGTCTCTGTGTGTGGGGGGCATCCTTGGTGCTTCCTGAGTTTGGTTGTTTTCTTGAAGACATTTTATTATCCGAACTAGGTAACATTATCATTGTGATACCATGTTCAGAGAACATCAAGGGCCATTCAGTTCAACCCAGAGCAATATTCTCCTTTATTGGGATCAAATAGATAGCTTAAGATTTCTATATCTAAAATATATAAGTTTTGAAAAACCTCCTCTTGTTGGTGAAGAAGTTGGAACATTCTGAAATGATTAAATTAAATGATATCTACAGTTATAACTGACCAGAGACCTCTGATATGTTTTCGCATGAAAGGGAAAAGAAAGGCAGTTATGGCTGTAGTTTCAATGATTGAAAAAATGGATAAACCTAGAGTGAGAGATCACTTTGTAATAATTCTTGTATTGCTGTAAAAATAAATTGGGAGCTTTTTCTTTCTATTTTTATCAATTTTTTGCACTATTTTCCCTCTTTCATTTTTTCTCTGTTCTTTTTTTTCTGCATTAGTTTGTTAATTCCTATATTCCATTTAAAACTTTAATACTTTTAATAAAATGTCCCCCCCAGAAAAAGATGAAATAGGGAAATTTTACTGAAGACTTTATCTTGTCACCACAAGGCAACTTTAGGTAGCACTTAGCACTAGCAATTAGACTTTTGTAGCATTTCACAGTGCTTTACAGCCCTCTCTTAACAGTTTACAGAGTCTGTATATTGCTCCCAACAATCTGGGTCCTCATTTTAGCAACCTCAGAAGGATGGAAGGCTGCGTCAACCTTGAGTTGCTGAGACTCGAATTGCCAAACTGCTGGCAGCTGGCAGTCAGCAGAAGTACCCTGCAGTACTTCATTCTAACCACTGCGCCACCTGGGCTCTTTAGTTCACCAAATTAAAATAAAACCATAAATATATGTATAAATATGTAAAATCACATCAAATATATAGAATATATATCAAAATATATTCTAATATATGATGCAAAAACAAAGAATTTTTGCTCAGGATAATATCTATCTAT
>NW_015400573.1:0-6138 GCF_001527695.2 Protobothrops mucrosquamatus
TTTCGTGCCTGTCCACTCGTTCATCATTCTTGCACAATCCAAAAGGTAGAACTCGAATTGCCCACTCGTCTCTCCAAGCCATCACTTCAGGGGGAGAAAAGAGGGGGGGATGACAAGCCAGCAACTGGACCAGCTAAATCTCTCCTAACCATCTCTCTCTCTCCCCCTCACTCCACCTTTCTTTCCTTCCTAGGCATGCTCCAAATTCTGCATCCTCTGCTTTGATGCAAATTCCCACGAGAGGAAAACTGTTTCCAAGTAAAGCAATAATTTAGAAAAAGAAAACAGAAAGCCGAAGGGAAAAGAAACACTATCAGAGCAATGCCAGGGGGACAAAGTAAGTAAGGTTTCACAAGCGGCAACGCTTTAAGAATTCCAGTTGCTACAACCCCTTGGTCACGCGGTACGTAATCCTGGACCCGAAGCAATGCTCCCCCCCAAGAGCGCCACCAATCTGCTCAAGAGACAAATAACAGAAGCCGCGGTAGTTATTCTACAATCCAATAATGCAGAAGTGCCAGAGTTTTCCCCGCAGTTCCATCTCTGTAACCATTCTTAAAAGTTTAATGGCTTTGACCTCCCTGGCTGTGTGCAGCTTCATCACTGGAATTTAAAAAAAACAACTCAAAAGCAGACCCTCTATAAATAACAACATCTTGGCCTGATCCTTCCTTCGCTTTTTCAAGAGGTCAACGTCACTTGCAGTTTTGAACTACAGTACTTCGGTCAATTTCACTGGTTTGGTGCATTTATGCTTTTGACCATTTTAAACTACTGTATTCCTTTTGCTTTCCTGCTTTCTGGACATTTTTTGAGAGTAAATCAAGGAAAGGCAGTTAGCTCCCAACTTTATTTTCAACAAATGAGAGCTGTTTTTTTCCCCCTATGTTTTGAATGAATTAGCAGAACAGGAAATACACAGCTAGGCCATGCTTTGGATATCCTGTTGCACAGATAGAAACTTTTATCTCTTACAGTTACTGTACATCTGAAAATCCAGAGTCTACTTTTGGATCCACCACCTCACCACCACCACTGAAGTTGGAGTAATCTAGCAAATGGTGGTCCTTCCTATTAATTTATCCAATTAAGAGATAAATTTAATGTATGAGTGCACAACAATAATGTTTTTTGGGGGGAGACATTGGACAATACTCCCATGTGGAATCCTCCTATAGCCAAGTCTGGTTTTGCTTAGCTTTTCAATTATCAATCATTGGGAGAACAACAACAAACAATTTCTTCCTCCCTACTCAAACGGAGCTGTTTACTTACCCAGATATGAATGTGGTCCAACAAAGTCCTTTGTTAGATTAGAAAGAAACGTATATTTAACTTCATGTATTCAAAGACTGGGAGAAGCAAATAACCTTTCAGAACAACCTTTACTAGTCCTAATGTAAAACAGTTGCTGAAAAATTGATAGCTTGCCATTCTCCCTTCGCACACTGAGTTTGACGTAATTGCTAAGAACAGTGAATACAGTAAGTCCTTTCTTTATGGATGGTTTCAAATTAACACTTCCTGGTATACTGGAAAAGGGTGTTAAAGAAAGAGCTCACTCTTTCTGCTCCAAATCTTTACTGGGTAGTTATATTAACGGCGGGCAGGTGGGCAGGCAGGACAAAGGTAAGTGGCCTTTAATACATTCCGAAAATGCAACAAAAAGAACCGAAATTATGGTGTGGGAAAATAATATAGGATAGTTCATCCCACGCAGCCATCAACTTTGCATCACTAACAAAAATATAAGGGTTGTGAAGCCCCCCCCCCAATGTCCACGCTTTCTAGGATAGCTAAGGCTACTGGTAAGAGTTTCTCAGGAAGCAGCCTACATACCGTCTAGGACAGTGGTTCTCAACCTTTTTAATGCCGCGACCCCCAACCAGTCGTAAGTCGAGGACTAAACCGGTCGTAAGTCAAGGACTAAACCGGTCATAAGTTGAGGACTAAACCGGTCGTAAGTCGAGGACTAAACCGGTCGTAAGTCGAGGACTAAACCGGTCGTAAGTCGAGGACTACCCAACCGGTCGTAAGTCGAGGACTTTCCCTGCCTGGGAGCGCCGCACATGCGTGGTTCCGCCCCCTGCGCCGGCCGAGGCGTAGCTGGCAAGCGGCAGAGACGGAGCAGGCCGACCACCAGCTGGCCCAGCTCAAGGGAGGTAAGGCACCCGCCGGAAAAGGGGAAAAAATGGCGGACAGCCTTGCTTGGCGACCCCCGTGAAATGGTCGACCCATAGGTTGAGAACCGCTGGTCTAGGAAATACATGTCATATTGAGCATTAGTGAACATAGATAATGATAAACATCTAAGCAGTGTATATTGTAGTTGAGTGAGGTTGGGTTTTGGTCTGTAGCAAAAATCAGCAAGAAGAGGTGCCACAAGAATGCAATTTTATCAAGAAAACTAAAAATTACCATGTATTTGTCAAGCACCAAGGAAATCAGGAAATCTAAGCAGTTTAAATGAATATGAAGGTTTACTGCAAACTTAAGCTCTCTATAAGAATCTGAACTACTACCGGTGATGGTCAAAGCAAATTGGTGGTAGATAAAGAGTCAATGGAATTCAAGGTGGGCTGGACTTAAATCTCTTGTGAGCTTGAAGGGACTCAGGACTGATGATGCGTTTGACCCTTCCCTCCGGCTCAACCTGGCCATCTCTTACACATTTCAGTTAATGCTGAGACGGGAATTCTGGGCTGTCCAAATCTATTGTAATTAGAATATCAGCTTATTTTTGACAAGATGCTTTCATCTGTGTTACACTTTTTAATTTGTCAGTGAAGAAAGCAGCATAGTGATGGGCAGCAGGTTGAGAAAATCTGCAAGTTTATTTATTTATTTAGAAAAATTTTATGGCCACCTACTCGTTCACAGTGACTGACTCTAGGCAGCTTACAAACAATAAAAGAAAATTGTTATAGAAAATAATGATGATGATGATCTGAAAATTGAAGTTAAGCGATTATGGAGGAAGAAATCAATGGTTGTACCAATACTAATAGGAGCCCTTGGAGCAATACCCAAAGGGTTGTCCAGATACATGCACATTTTGAACTTATTAGACCTGAATATCTTGACTTTGCAAAAAAAACCACCTTACTTGGAACTGCCTGTATATTCAGACGCTACCTTAACAGCTCTTAGGTCCTTGATTAGGACTTGAACTATTACGTTTTTACTACTCCTACACTGTGAACTGAATTGAAGATTAATAATCATAAAAATAACACCCAATCCCCCCCCAGCAACAACACACAGACAATTAAAGCCATTTGATGGGCTGTACCCCACTCTGAGTTCCTCAGGCCCACTAGCAAAACCATGTCTCAAAAGAGTGTGATAAGCACTGATGATGTTACCTAGTTTGGGTAACAAAACATCTGCAAAAAAACAACCAAGCTCAGAGAGCACCAAGGACCCCTCATTTCAACCCTGTTATAAATGTTCTCCTTTATTGTAATAATGGTGCTTATATAACCAGAACTGAAAAGTAAAAAACAATAATAATTCCTCACCATACAAAGAAAATGTAGAAGCTAAAATGAAAAATGCATTCCCTTAGCTGGGGGTCTCTTCCCAAAACCCAAATAACAAGAGGAAGTCATATGAAGAGGAAGGAGGGGGGGGATCAGGCTTGACTTGACACCTAAATAGCCATTCCAACTTTTCTCAGAAGATCTCTGTGCCTTCCAAACCACATTCATTCATAAGTGCAGGAACTAAACTATCCTAAGCAGATGACAGCATCAGAAGAAAAATCTGCATCTTCTCTTTGCTATATTTTGTTTTCATGAGCAATTCCAAACAATGCTGGGGAACTGTTTACATCTGATGTCATTTCCCTATTCTATTTATTAATTTTCCCCAAGTGTACAATACCTGACCCCAAGGGACTTAAGTCAGATATCTGATCCATCAACAGAGGTATTAATGCACTTGGTGAACAGCAAAGTTTGCGGGTGGATCCAAAACAGCATAAGGAGTCCCAGAAAAAAGAAGAGGGAAAGGTTGAGTGAATAACATGCCATAATCTGGTCTGCATCATCTCGGAGGTCTTCTGCCTCTCACGAAATGGCTTCTGTTTCTTTTTACTTTATCTTCAAGATGCTTAAGAATAATTTTTGTTTTTCTCTTGGTGTTTTGAGTTTCCTTTGCTGTTGAACAATGCTGTGGTAAGCTGGTTCTCAGAAAGATGCCTTTATATATCTTTCCCTTATTCTGAAGTAATCCGAAACAGGGGTAGGCAACCTTGGCTCTTTTATGACTCGTGGACTTCAACTCCCAGAATTCCTGAGCCAGCATGGCTAAGCATGGAAACCTCTCCCTTTCCCCTCAGCATGGCTGGCTCAGGAATTCTGGGAGTTGAAGTCCACGAGTCATAAAAGAGCCAAGGTTGCCTACACCTGGCCTAGGGGATCCATATCTGAAATACCTCCATGGGCGAAGTTCTTACATGAGGTTGTCTTCAAGGATTTACTGAAACCCATTAAAAATTATCAGACAGAGAGTTATACAGTGAGAGACAGGAGAGAAAGGGTCTGTGAAGAGGCCTCTAATTGTGGCAGTGAGGTTGTTGGGGTCTGTGATACTGCTGTTGATGTAAATGGTGGGCAAAGTAGACCTCTGGGTTTATTCCAGGGCCTGGCTCCCATGTTAACATCATTCTCCTGTTGGTTCTTAAGTCTTCTTCTGAATTTAGTCTACCATAGACTATCACAGCTCCCCTCCTAAAATATCAACCTTTAGAACAAGGATCATATTTATGCTTACAGGTAGTCCTCAATTTACAACCGCAATTGTTCCTGGAATTTTAGTTGCAAGTCAATGGACCAGGCTCAATTTTATGACAATTTTTACGGTTGTTAAGTGAATCACTAACTGAGTCCTGTGGTTGTAAGTCCAAATCCATCTTACCTGATGAGTGTTTTTTGCTGAAAAAAATTGCAAAATGTGATCACTTGCCAATGGGACGTTGTAACGGGTCATAATGCTAGCCAGCGATCAAGTGTCTGAAATGCACTCATGACAATACAGGGGTGATACAGCAGTTGTAACTTTGAAGAAAGGTCATAAGTAACGCTTTTTCAGTCTGCCATATGAATGTACCGTTCATATGTAGACAACTACCTGTATGTACTATGTCTGATACTATACATAAGTGATTAGAGCAGGGGTAGGCAACCGTGGCTCTTTTATGACTCGTGGACTTCAACTCCCAGAATTCCTGAGCCAGCATGGCTCAGCTTGGAAACCTCTCCCTTTCCCCTCAGCGTGGCTGGCTCAGGAATTCTGGGAGTTGAAGTCCACGAGTCATAAAAGAGCCAAGGTTGCCTACCCCTGCCTTAACTGCTACACCAAACTGTCTCTCATGCCACATATAGTGGGCACACACACACACACAAATCCAATTTTTTTTTCAATGGAGAATCAACCGTTCTTTTTGGTTTCTTCCTTTCCCATAAAGCATTGTTAGAAACCCGGGGATACGAGCATTCCTCAGCTATATGCTTATTTTAGCTACAATCCATTAAAAAGCAGGATTGATGGTTATTGCGGTCTCATTCAAATTATCAGAGCCGTTAACGCAGGCAATAAACCTGGATCTAAAGTGCACATTCTTAAGTCCAGCCTCATAAAACAGGGGAGGTTTCTAAAAGTATACTTTCTTTTCTTTCTCTCCTACTCACATGTCAAAACAGAAGTCGGCTGAAAGAACAAGGAACAGCACTCTTAATGCAGAGGCCTTCAGGCAGGGGGAGAAGAGGAGGAAGGAGCACCCAACCATTTAAATTTTTTTGCACAATCTTTTCTTTGGGAAGGCTTCCCCTTCAAACTCTGATTCCCTTTGAATTCACAGCACCCTCCTGATCATGATTTTTAGGACCAAAGATGGGACATAACTGCACGTCATCATAAATAAATCCAGAAAGGCGATATAAATTGCCAACCTAGCCCCAGGCTTCTGATTCTCATAGTGGCCAACCAGATACCTATTTTACTTTTTTTATCTGCTTTGAGATCTCACCTTAATTCAAGACAATGTATAAGATCATCTTTCTTACCCTTGATACCATCACAACAACTCTATGACATAGGACAGAGGTAGGCAACCTTGGCTCTTTTATGACTCGT
>NW_015400574.1:0-2057 GCF_001527695.2 Protobothrops mucrosquamatus
ACAACTTCAAAGGGACTGAATGTGGATACCACCAAAAGGACTCATCAATAACACCCCAGAGCTCAACGACTTCAACCGTTTCATGTCCTCTCTGAGAAGGCGATTTGAGGACCCCCTGGCTGATCGCAAAGCCCGCGAAAGGATAAAAATGATGAGGCAAGGCAAACGCCCGGTAGCCAAATATACACAAGAATTCCGGGCCATTGCCAGCAAACTGAACTGGCCGGAAGATATCCTCCTTAGCCATTTCAAAGACGGACTAAATTATGACCTATATGACGCTTGCCTGCCCCGAGGGGACCCACACCAACTTGAGGAATGGTACGTCTTGGCAGAGGAAGCAGAAATCAACATACTGAAGAGGAACGGCCGAGGAAAACAATGGAACTGCTCATCGCCTGAGTTGACATGTGAACCAGGGAAACCATCGGCTATGGCCAAGAAGCAAATGGGGTGTTTCAAGTGCAGGAGAAAAGGGCATCGGGCTGTAGAATGCCGCTCAAAAGCCCCCCAGCACAAACCAGACAGATCACTGGCCAGCAAATCCAGAAAGTCTCCAGCTAAGCCAAAAGAACCTGCCATGAGAATGATGGAGGCTGTGGAATCCCCCACCTCCGCTCATCAGGGGGAAAGAACTCCAGCCTACACCGCAGGGCTGGTGGACGCCTCAGATGACAGCTCGGAGGGCGAACCCCTGGTAAGTGGACGACCTTGCTGACGTTTTCAGTGAGGAGAGGGCGGATGAGCTCCCCCCTCCACCGACCCACGGACTGTGCCATTGAATTCAAGCCTGGGGCAAAACTCCCAAAGCCCAGATTATACTCCATGAGCCCAAAGGAGAAGGAAAAAATGGAAAGATTCATAAAGAAAAACCTAGAAAGGGGATTCATTGAGCCAGCCAAGCCTAAAGTGGCTGCCCCGGTCCTCTTTAGAGAGAAGAAGAACGGCTCTTTACGCTTATGTGTGGATTATAGGGCTCTGAATACAATCAGTGAAAGCAACTTATACCCTCTGCCTCTCATGAAAGACATGTTGTCACACCTCTCGAAAGGGAAATTTTTTTCTAAACTAGACCTAAGGGAAGCTTACTATCGTGTGAGAATTAAGAAAGGGGATGAATGAAAGACCGCATTTAACTGTCCCACAGGGTGCAACCAATTCAAAGTCTTGCCATTTGGATTACAAGGGGCCCCCACAGTATTTATGCAACTAATCAATGACGTTCTAAGGGAGCACCTATTTAAGGGGGTCCTGGTTTACTTAGATGACATTCTTATCTTCACCGAATCAAAAGAGGAACATGTCAACCTAGTCAGAGCGGTTTTAAAGAAACTGCGAGCCGCCCACCTATATGCCAAACTCTCGAAATGCGAATTCCACCAGGAAAGGATAGACTACCTAAGTTATCGCATATCCCCACAGGGTATTGAAATGGACCCAGAGAAGGTCAGAGCAATATTAGAATGGGCACCACCCCGCACAAGAAAGCAACTGCAAAGTTTCCTGGGCTTCGCAAACTTTTACCGCCAATTCATCCCCTCATTTGCCCAGATAGCCCTGCCCCTCACGAACTTATTAAAAACGAAGGGAGCATCCTCAGTAAAACCTAGCCAGCCACTAACATGGACAATGGAGTGCCAAGCAGCGTTTGAGAAATTAAAGAGACTTTTTTCTGCCGAACCAGTTCTGAGGCACCCAGACATGGATAAGCCCTTCATAATACAGGCGGATGCAAGTGATGTGGCAGTGGGGGCTGTACTATTACAAGAAAACGATGAAGGGGTATTGCAACCCTGTGCATATACATCCAAGAAACTCACAGAAATGGAACAGCGCTGGCCTGTGTGGGAGAAAGAGGCATTAGGGGACATAGTTATTGAGCCCTTGTCATGGTCAGACCATTCTCTCCTAAGGATGGACTTCCGGACCGCGCCCCCCCGCCGCAGGGAGACGGAACCGCCTAGATGGTTCCGTCCCAGGCGACTGATGGACCCAGAGAGGTTCCTGACGGAGCTTGGGCCTTATCCGGAGGATCTGGTCCATGACTCGGCGGAAAA
>NW_015400574.1:4792-6138 GCF_001527695.2 Protobothrops mucrosquamatus
ATATGGGATACGTTGGTCATTACTCACGTGGCGCCAGTTCCTTGAAGGCAACAAAATCCCTTTCCAGGTGTGGACTGACCACAAAAATTTGGAAGCCCTGAAAACACCCAGGAAGCTCAACCCCAAGCAAGCCCGCTGGTCCCAACATTTTCACCAATTTATGCTCGAGCATTTGCCGGGGGAAAGAACTTCCTGGCAGATGCACTATCTCGCATGCCCCAATATAACAGCACGTGAGCCACTGACTCTAAACTGATGATGGTAGAATCACAACTGGCAGCGCCAGTAACCACCAGAGCCCAAGCTAAATTAAAACCACAGCTGAGTAGCCAAACCGGAATTGAATTCCGGAAAAATTTGGAAACAGATGAATGGTTCCAGAAAAACAAAAATGTGTGCACAATGAGAGACGGGCTGCCTTGGGTGGGGGAAAAGTTATATATACCAACAACCCAAAGAGTCACATTCATGCAGCTTTGCCACGACACAAAATCAGCAGGGCATTTTGGATTTGTAAAAACATTACACTTAATTAAACGGCAATTTTGGTGGCCATCCATAAAAAAGGACATAGAAAGTTATGTGGCCAGCTGCCCAAAGTGTGCAACGGCAAAGAGGTTGCAAGGGAAATCACCCAGACTGTTACAAACAGTGGCAAATCCTTCAGCCCCCTGGAGGGAAATAGCCATGGATTTTATAGTGGAATTACCAGAAAGCAATGGGAATACTGTTGTCTGGATGGTCACGGACTTGTTTTCCAAACAGGTGCACTTTATCCCTTGCCAAAAGATTCCCACTGCGAAAGCCTTAGTGAAACTTTTTGTCCAGCATATTTACAGATTGCCCTGGGCACCCCAACGTATCATCTCTGATAGGGGAGTCCAATAGTTAGAAAAGCACTAGATGAAGCTAGGCAGGCATACAAAGCACAAGCCGATAAAAAAAGGGTTGAGCCTACACCATTCATTATAGGACAAATGGTGTACTTATCTACAAAATATGTGAAGTCCCTACAACCCTGTAAAAAACTGGGACCAAAATATATAGGGCCTTTTCCAATTAAAAGAATCATAAACCCAGTAACAGTGGAATTAGAATTACCCAAAAATCTCAGGCAAATACACCCAATTTTTCATTGCAGCTTGCTGAAAAGAGAGCATCAATCATCATTACGACCAAAAATCCCCCCCACCTCCAATCATGGTGGAGGGCGAACAGCACTTCAAAATAAAGGAAATCCTAGATTCTAGGAGATATCATGGAGCGACTCAGTATCTAGTTGCTTGGAAACACCTCCCTGCCTCACAAAATGAGTGGGTCCATAAACGTCATGTCAGAGCCCTGAA
>NW_015400575.1:0-6137 GCF_001527695.2 Protobothrops mucrosquamatus
AAAGGGAGTATTTGTAAATATTCTCAAATGTGGTTAGACCTGAATATTTTAATACATATTTGTTTATGAATTTACAGAGTGAGGTTTTCTTATTTTTTTTTAATAAAAATTACAAGTTAAAATAGCAACAAGGCAAAACAAACAAATGACTATCAAAATGACAAGGATACAAGATGACATTTCCTTCCTTTTGGTACCAAGTTTTCTAGTTTATTGCGCTGCCCTGATATATGAACGTTGCTGAACTCTGCAGTTCTTTCAGTACTATATCATATTTAGCTGAAATGGAAATGGAGGGAAGTGTTGGAGCATTGTGGAAGTTTTTAAGAAGAGACTGGACAGCCATTTATCTGAAATGGTATAGGGTTTCCTGCCTGAGCAGGGGGTTGGACTAGATGGTTGATTGCATTCAAACTCTTGACAACTTGAAAGCTGTTCTTTAGATCCTAGTATAATGTTTAAAAAATATCCCACAATTTGGTAAATTTGATCTAGTAAAGGTTTTGCTGGTGCTACTGCTGGAAAACCAATAGCACTCTTCATGAGAGTATTGAATATTTGTATTATTGCTTGGAATGTATAGGCACAATGGATTACAAGTAGTCCTCAACTTACAACATACAAATTCTGTCTCTTTCATGTACCTCTACATACGTTATGCATTTTCTTCAACCTATCTGAATTTGAGGGATTCTCAGAGATTTTAGTGCAGGTTAATCAACAACAAAGGCAAATTTAACACTTGATATGTGGCAGAGGCAATATCATCTCCTTCCAGTTGTATTAGTTCAATTTATTTACTTAAGATGTGTAGCCAATGCATTTCCTTATCCCATTCATCCTCAGCCTGTGGACTAAGTCACCATTCTTCTCACTGTTAGTGATTGGGAATTGAGACCCATAAGGTAGTGTATCACAGAAGGCCACCCAGTGAGTTTGTAGCTGGACTGAGATTTGAATTTTCACCTCACAGGTAGAAGTCCAAAATGGATGAAATACATTTGAGTTTTTCATTGCTCCAACATGATTGTGCTTGTTAGAGCAATGAAATCACTCTTCATTTAGACAGTGATCGGGCAAAAGTACAAGTACATATTTTCCCAAACTCTAAAATACATATCACAATAGCTTTGATTTTTTCCCCAAATATCTGCAGGTTGCGTTAATTGGTTGAACATTTCAGGAGCAGCTTTCTTCAAACATTGAGTTAATTTGCTTGAGGAGTCCATTAAGCTTTTGATGAGACAGGAATTCGAATTTTCAGTTTCAACCCATATAAATCATCTGGGTCCTGAGTTGACTGGATTTAAAGGGAGTTTCAGTCCAGGTGCAAAACACGAAATACTTGATTTTGATTTAAACTTCACATTTGCTTGGAGTGTGTCTCTTTGGACATAAAGTTGTTCCAAATGAAAGAGTGTAGGCATAGGCAGTGAATTTTCATGACTTCTGGCACACCAAATAAAGTACTCGGAATTGTCCCTAATGTCCATCCTAAAGGATAGGTTTGACCAGAAATGTATGGAAGTTTCTGGCATTATCCCCAGTTTCCCCATTTAATCGACAGCAGGAACTGGTAATATTAAACTGTTTGCAAGTCAGTTGTGGTTAGCTCCACTAGATAGACCTGATCAGAAAATCATTTTCATACAAGCACTAGAAATTTACTTTACCGAGGTAGACTATAATAATAGAAGTCTGATTGTCTTTGCCTTCCTCCTAATTACACCTCAATGAATTAGGATCTAAAGAAATGTTCAGCCTTTGCTGAGATAATGGTTCTTGCATCCTCACCTTACAACCATTCATTTATTGACTGTTTGAAGTTACAGCGGCATTGAAAACGCGACTTATGTCTGTTTTTCACACTTATGGCTGACTGTTGCAGCATAATAATAGTAATAGTAATAGTAATAGTAATAGTAATAGTAATTGTAATAGTAATAGTAATAGTAATAGTAATAATAATAATAATAATAATAATAATAATAATAATAATAATAATAATAATAATAATAATAATAATAATAATAGAAAAGTTGGAAGGGACCTTGGAGGTCATCTAGTCCAACACCCTGCTCAGGCAGGAAACCCTATACCATTTCGGACAAATGGCTGTCCAGTCTCTTCTTAAAGCATCCCTGTGGTCATATGATGAAAATTTGGATGCTTGGCAACTGGCATGTACTTATGACGGTTGCAGTGTCCCAGGGTCATGCGATCCCCTTTTGCGACTTCTGACAAGCAAAGTCAATGGAGAAAGTAGATTCACTTAACAACTGTGTTACTAACTTAACAACTGCAGTGATTCACTGAAAACTGTGGCAAGAAAGGATGTAAAATGGGGCACAACTCATTTAACAACTGCTTTACTTAACAACAGAAATGTTGGGCTCTTAAGTGGTCGTAGGTTGAGGACTACCTGTATTAATACAGGGTGAAGTTTGATAACATAGGGTGAGGATTTTTTGCTGGAATGGGGAGGAGGAAAGAAGTTCTTGAAGTCTGAAAATCATTAAGACCTGTTGTATAAGGTCAAAGAGGTGAGTGGACCAAGTAAAAGGATCTTCTCTGTGATGGCTTTTATCCTGTAGTTGTAAGTCGAGGATTACCTGTATTTCTGTCATGTACGGTGGTAATGAGTTGCAAGCATTCATTGTGTTTCACCTAATGATTGATGTGCCATTATCCAGATTATTCTTACATCCATTCACCAAGGATTGGTTCCCCCAACATGATAAACCAGTGATGGTGAACCCTTTAGAGACCGAGCATCCAAACTGCAACCCAAAACCCACTTATTTAACGCCGGGTGTCAGGTGGGACATGTCCCCCTGGGTGGGCATAGCTGTGGTAGTCATGGCAGACTGGGTGGGTGTGGCCAAAGTGGGCGTGGTCACCTCGATGTTGCTCCTGGGGAGGGACGCCTGTGGGGGCCGGGCAGGGTTGGGGGAGATCCAGGGGGTCTCTGGTAGGTGGGGCGGTGGGCAGGAGGCTCGACCTGTGGGGTGAGGCGGGGCAGGGTGGGGGTGCCATTGCTGCGGGCAAGGCAAGGCAGGGGCCGGGGCAGCTGCTGACTGACACTATCGGCCCCTGCACACAGAAGCCAGCGAGCGCATGGGGGCCGACGGTGTCCATCAGCAGCCACAGTCTGCCGGCTCCTCGAGCGGCGCACTCTGGGGATCCGCAGCCCACCGCCAGCAGTTCAGAGAAGTTGCCTCTGAGCTGGACAACTGGCCGACAGCTGAGGAGGTGATGCAGTGGGTCATGCCCGGGAAAAGGAGAACATGCGAGGCCAGGAGGGACAGGATGGGAGGGAAACCAGCCATGCTGGGATGTATCCAGCCACGTGGGACCTCGGGTGGTTGGTTGAAGAGGGACGGTTGCCATCTCCAGGGCATGACACACGTGCCCACAAAGAGGACTCTGAGTGCCGCCTCTGGCATGCGTGCCATAGGTTCGCCACCAGTGTGATAAACCATGACTTGTTTATTTGGTGTCAGTGTGGTGTGTGAATCAAATCTGGGCAGCATGTTCTTCTGTGGTTCAGCCAATCCTGGTGTGGTGGTTTTGTATGAACTAAATCTAGGTTTGATGAGCCCTTATTTATATCAGAATAAACACTCGAAAATTCTTCCTCAAGAGAGTTGAAATTTGGCAAGAATATTATACCTTAAAAGCTTTCAGGCATTCAGAGCAACTGACTCATCTTAAGATGGGACTACTCATAAAACGTACTGGCTGGTTGTTGACTTTTCATGGGGATAAGAAAGCATGATAGTTTTACTAGACTTTTCTGGGGCATGTCACGGTAACCTTTTGTGCTTGGGGTTTCCCTTTTCTGACAGATATCCTCTTGTCTTCTGCCCTTTTTGCAAAATTGAGTGTGACTGCATCCGTTCAGTCCATCTCTTTAGTTTTGCGTTCCCTCTGACTGGAGATATTTTTTTTTAAAAAAAAAAACCTAGAACCAAAGACTATAGTTAAAAAGAAACAAAACTTTTGTCTTTTCTGCTAGGTCTCGGTTAACCTTTTTCAAAACATTTCCATGTAAGGATTCTGTCCTTGAGATTTCATGGTTGCTGGGAGCCTCAGATTGTGACTCACATTACTGGTCTTAGCATCCTTTGTGCAGCTACATACTCCGTTGTTGATGCTCGTCCCAGTGCTAGGAAAAACTTACTCATTTCAGATCAACCTTTGTAATAGACCCAAAAGTAAACAAAACCATTTTTATTCAGTTAACTAGCAGGCAGAAAAACCAAAGCAAACTGCTTTGGAGTGAGGTAACGGATATCTCCTATGCTCAAAGGATAAAGAGGAACTTCGTAATAAAAATTGTCTGTATTCGGCACAGACAGTCCCTGGGTTAAGAACATTCCAATTTAAGGACAATCCCTAGACCAGGGGTCTTCAAACGTGGCAACTTTAAGACTTGTGGACTTCAACTTCCAGAATTCCCTAGCCAGCCTTGGCTGGCTGAGGAATTCTGGGAGTTGAAGTCCACAAGTCTTAAAGTTGCCACGTTTGAAGACCCCTGCCCTAGACATCTGTGGACCATTTATTACTAAAAATGGCAAATAGCATTCTCTTTTCTCAGAATAATAGAATAACAGAGTTGGAAGGGATCTTTGAGGTCTTCTAGTCCAAGCCCCTGCTCAAGAAGGAGACTATACCATTCCAGAGAAGTGGCTATCCAATCTTTTCTTAAAAGCCTCCAGCAATGGAGCATCCACAATTTCTGGAGGCAAGCCGTTCCACTGGTTAATTGTTCTCACTGTTGGAAATTTCTCCCTAGTTTTGGGTTGCTTCCCTCCTTGATTAGTTTCCATCCATTGTTCCTTGTCTTGCCTTCTGGTGCTTTGGAAAATAGGTTGACCCCCCTCTTCTTTGGGGTAGCCGCTCAAATATTGGAAGACTGCTATCATGTCACCCCTAATCCTTCTTTTCACTAGCCTAGACACACCCATTCCTATAATCGTTCTTCATATGTTTTAGCCTCCAGCCCTCTAATCATCTTTGATGCTCTTTTCGGCACTCTTTCCAAAATCTCAACATCTTTTTTATAATATGGTGAATTAAATTCAACATTTCAGTGGAACTGAATCCCACTCAAATGTTTATAGTCTTAGCAGCATATTGGCTGTCCTCAGAAGCATTTTCTTGGCATGACAGTATTATTCTTATTTTACATATTGATGAACTAAGATAAATGTAGTGATTTGTTTGTGGCACATACAGAATATACAATCAAGAATAGGTGGATTTGAATCTAGATCAGGGGTCTCCAACCTTGGCTACTTTAAGACTTGTGGACTTAAATTCCCCATGGCTGGCTGGGGAATTCTGGGAATTGAAGTCCACAAGTCTTAAAGTGGCCAAGGTTGGAGACCCCTGATTTATATTTCCTATATTCAGGAGAGCCCTGCATCTATTGGAGGATGCTGCCTTTTCTTCATGTCCCTAGGCATGTACATAAGAAGGAAACCAAGTGGAAAGGAGAATTTGAAGAATCTGCAGTAAAACAGAATGGTCAGGCTTGTTTTATTAATTCTGCCTCAACATGTATCCTAAAATTGCTGGACTGTAAATTATTGGGATTTGCAGTATAGGGTTATTAAACTGGTTTCCTTTCTCTTTTCCTAGTTCAGTGTTTCTAAACCTCAGCAACTTTAAGATATGTGGACTTCAACTCCCAGGAATCCTAGAAACTGAAGTCCACACAGGGATTGGGAAACTCTGCTCCAGTTAATTAATATCAGTAGAGCATATGGAATTCAATAGATAACTAGCTGTATAGAACTAAGGAGGAGGTGCCTTGGTGACAATATTGGAAAGAAGAACTATGAACGTTTCCAAACTGCCTTATGGAAGAATGAATATCAGATGTGCAAACCCAAAACAGGATGTAGCTGTATTCTCTAAGACCGCCTTCTGTCCTTGCCTATAAAACGAAAGGCTGAGATTGAAAAATGGATGTCAGCATGTAATACTACTGGTGTGGTCTTTGAAAGCCTCTATTTTTCTCTGCTTCATGTGGAACAGATTAACCCACCCATTAGGTTTGTGTCTTAAGCCTGCTAATTCTGCTATATTAACTAATTCCTCTTAATAAAAAAAAATTGAAGGAAGTCTTA
>NW_015400576.1:0-1722 GCF_001527695.2 Protobothrops mucrosquamatus
CAAATACAATTCTTGTTACTGTTAATAGATATACAATTAAATATAGCCATCTTTATCACATTTTTCTGGTATTGTACATAATATTGATAGTGTCAGCTTCTTTTCTAGCCAAAACATATCTCAATTGCAGTTGCACTTAGAATCCATTTGGTCAATCAATATCTTGATTTTCCCGCTTTTTAAGATTTTTGATTTCCCCACAATGTTCAAAGTATCTCTATCACTTATAATTTTCTCATAATAAATTATATATGGGTAACCAATGGTTTCCCTTATTCAAAACCTTTTAGAATTTTCATATTTCCCATCTCATAACAAAATATAATATTTTAGTTACAATCCTATCCTTCTAATTATAATAATACTTTTATTTCTAACAGTTATCTATTTTCTTAATCATATTCAAACATCTATTTACTAGTTAATATTCCATCTAATAAGTCAGAACCTCTATTTTCTTCAGTCTTAGTCTAGCTTTCTTCCTTTGCCAAATAAATTTCCAAGTCATTACATTTGAATCAGCAAGTAATTCTTCTTCTGTTTTTGTATATATTGTTTGGAATAAGGAAGAGAATTTGATTGAAGTATTTTTGGAAGAACGCTCAACCCATTTATATTTATTAAACAGCCTCCATCTTTCTCCTACAGTTTTTATTTTCATTTCTTGTCTGTCAATATTCAGCATTTCTCCTAACAGCTTTATCATCCATTCAATCAGCTCTTCTTCCTTATCCTCAAATGTGTTCTGAGATCTTGACAAGTAAGATATCTTTTCTATTTCCGGTGTTACCACTTCATCTTCTAATTTTTCATTTGTCTGTATCTGGTAATTCCTTCCTTTAGATCCTCCATCTTTGGATCTGTTTCTTCTAACTTTCCTTCTGTTTTCTGGATTACTAGTTCCTTCTTTGTAGTCATAGTATGGATTTGTAAATTTGGATTAGAAAGTTGTTCTTTTATCTCATTTGAATTATTTTTAATCTCATGAAATAAAACAATTGTCTCTTGGATTTATTTCAACATAGAAAGAATTTCTTTCTGAGATTCATTAACATTTTCTAGTTGGTATATCAAGCTGGGAGCTTCGGAGAGAGGTGTTAAAGATGATTTTTGTATGTAGTCTTTATAGTCCAATAGTGTTCCCAACACAGATAAGCAGCCCAAGAGGTTTTTTTCCCCCTTTTGCCAGCTGCAGTCTTCAAAAGTGAAAGTTTCCAAGAACAACCAAAGTCTTATCTGAGTCTGAGTCTGAGTCTGGGCTTCAAGCCAAGTTCCCTTAATAATAAATTGTAGTGCTGTAGTTCTCCACTAGATATCATCCAGCTTTTTAAATCCAAACTTATATTACAAACTTTTCAAGTCTCTTTTCTAAAAAGTCACAAAAATACTTTTAGTCCCCAAATTTCAAAGCTATATATCTGTATTGGTTCCCAATTAATCTTGTAATTTTCTCTGTTTCCCCCCCAAGCAATTAGTTCACTGATTTTCTTTTCCTGAGGGAATGGGGCAGAAATTCCCCTTCTCTCTCTCATCAGAGGGGATTCTTTGCTTTGGGCATTTTTTTTCCAGGAAAAAGTCTTAAAATCATAAAGAGAGGATATAGTCTCACCCAGTTCCATCCACGTTGCTCAAGAGTTGCTCGTTAGTGCTTATTTTCTTCGGTTGTCAGCAGCTTCTGATTGGCCACAGAAGTGTAGCCAATCTTTCCCCTGTTGATTTGTT
>NW_015400576.1:5119-6135 GCF_001527695.2 Protobothrops mucrosquamatus
TGTCAGGTAATTATAAGCTTCTCTTTTTCTCAAGGATTTCTCAACCTTGTTAATATCCATGAAGAAAAAGTCCTAAACTTGTCCTTTTAAAAGTTGCAAATTTTCTTGGAGCTCTTCTTTCAATTGTGTTGGGAGTCTTCTATTTAAACCATCATAGTAAAAATTGGTGTCAGGTTTATATTTCAATATTAGAAGTGACTCCTCTGCATTGTCAGCTACTTGTGAAATTGCCTCAGTGGTTTGGTGATTTTCTATACATATTTGCATCTCTGAAGTAGATTGAGTAGTCTTTTTAATGTCCTTGGAGCATAGCTGATCTATAAACTGATATATTTTATTTAAAGATTTTTTCAAATACATCTCTAATAAATTGCTCCTCCTTTTTCTTAACTCCCTATTTAGTCAAAGAGTAGCTTTTTTTTAAGTCACTTAAGAATTGCTGATCAAGCAGGAATTATAAAAATTGGAAAGTTTTAGTTTAGCAAAGCAGACCAAGCTATACATTATTAAAAATAATAAACTAAAACCCAACTTTCTGCCCTTATATTTCCTCATCATTTTTTTTAAAAAAAGACAATCCACACTTCCTTATTTTAGCTTGCCTTAGTAGCCTTCTTCCCCAAATCCTAAATCCCCAAAATGGCCCAGATCTTCAAAAAGTAATTACAAGCTATAGCTAAAGAGAGCCTCTTTTAGCTTAATAAAGATTAATAGTCCTTAAAAATGGTTAAGAAATGAAAGGCACAACTTAATGTCCATTTGAAAAATAAATTCCAAAATGACTGTTTTTTCAACCATGAACTGATTGCAGCCCTGTCCCCCCCCCAGCTTTTGGCATACAAGCTACTTCAAAGCAGAGCTCCTGAAGCTACTTGCAGACCTGTTGCTGTATTGGAGGCTCTGGAGGGGTAATTCTAGGACTTTCCCTAACCCAGGAGAGTCATATAAACTAAAGGAATGGAAGTTCCTTCTGATGATAGTTGAAGAAGCTACATTCCAAGGAAAAACCCCTCAGG
>NW_015400577.1:0-2579 GCF_001527695.2 Protobothrops mucrosquamatus
CCCCTTTCCCTTCGTAGTATGACAGAATCCAGAGAGGGCAGAAATGGGGTTTTCCATAGTCGATAACTAGAGATGAAATTCTGTCAGATGAAATTCTGACAGTGACCTTCAGAGAAGCAAGACATAGAGGTCAACTCAGTGGCAACCAAAGACTTATCAGAAACCAGACCAGCAATGCCAGTATTCTCTGAGTGACTAAAAAGCAGGCTGTTACAATTTGTCTCAACTCCAGCTGTTGAATAGTCCTCAAGGCAGCTCCATGCAAAGCAGATCCTAAATCCAGATCAGGCTCAAAGAATCAGGGCCAGTCATCCAGTCATACAGGTTGCAGCATAAATCACTTATTGAAGCCTATACATAAGAATCTGGTCAACTAAGGTCAGCACTGAACTGGCATAGATAATGGCCAGTGGAATTCAATGCAAATATTCTAAACTGATGACACATTTAACACCACCCTCCAGCTCTGCCTGCTCGTCTCCTACACAACATTGCCATCCTAACTTTGAGATGATGAGAACGAAAGTTGGGCGAGAATGACAGATCAAAGCATATCATGTCCTCCCTTTCTCCCCAACTTTTAAATGCAGAATAATATTTATATATATATATATGCACTGACTATAGATTAAAGGTTAATCCCACCTCCAGTGGGATTTTTGCTGTGGCCCAGTTAACTTCCCCTGTAATTTTCGAATAACAGAAGAGTTGGAAGGGACCTTGAAGGTCTTCTAGTCCAACCCCCTGCTCAAGCAGGCAGTCCTATACCATTTCAGACAAATGGCTGTCCAGTTTCTTCTCGAAGACCTCCAGTGATGGAGCACCCACAACTTCTGAAGGCAAGCCGTTCCACTGATCAATTGCTCTCACGGTCATGAAATTTCTCTTTAATCCTAGGTTGCTTCTTTTCCTGATTTAAGTTTTCATCCCTTATTTCTTTTTTCTGCCTTCAGGGGCTTTGGAGAATAGATTGACCCCCTCTTCTTCCAAGGAATACAAAGTTCCCCGTGCAAAAGATTGGGTCACCAATCTAACTCATGCTAGCCCATGATTGTCTGAATGAAGAAGAATCTGCACCGTGGGATCATCCTCTTATAAATATATATTTGTGAAGGAAGCCTATCTTCTAAAGTACTTCAAAAAGCCTGGAAAAGGCCCTCCTAGAGCCACAATGCACATCAAGATCAAATGGCAGGGACGGAAAATTATTTCATGGCTTCTCGGAATTGAACCTTATACCTTTGCTCTCGGCCCCCCTTTTGTTTTGTTGTTGCCGTTAACAAAAGCCGGAGTTCATCTGATCGCTCCGCAAAGGCGGTATGTTTTGCAGGATGTGTTGGAAAAATAGAAAGAGGGGGCTTGTCTCTCTCTGCACATTCAATGGGGGGAATTAAAATTTGATGCCTGGCTGTTCCTGTGACAGAAAGAAACCACAACAAAAGAGGTTTTTGCACAATGCGGCCGGCAGCTTATGAGAAGAAATTACCGGCTCTTTTGTGAAGGCCTGACCCAGTTGGGCAATTTGGCAGGAGAGAGAGTCTCTTTGTACTAATTCGCCAGGAAGAGCCTGCAGAGCTGTTAAAGCAAAGGGCTTCGAAGGTCTTTCGCAGCTGATCACGGGGGCACGCCGGGCCCCCAAATTCTCTGGAACATCAGGATTCCCCGACGCCTCTTCAGATGCCCTGCAGCAAAGATCAGGGGGTCAGATGAGATGCCAGACTCGTGTGGGTTTCCAAAGTTTCAAAATTGATTTTTTTTGGAAGAGTTTGGGGGAAGCAATTTTGGCAGACGTTCGGCTGGGTCGAAATGATCCGATCTGATTCAGGGGCATCCAGTCTGTCTTGCGATTCTGGATCAATGTTTGGGCCAGCTTTTCCTGACAGCCCAAGCTGTAACTCCCACACCTCTTTGCAATAAATACAATCTGAAAGGGTATAGGGTCTCCTGCTTGAGCAAGGGGGTGGACTAGAAGACCTCCAAGGTTTCTTCCAGCTCTATTCTGATTATTGAATGACTTCTTTTTCGTTAGAAGGAGCAAAAGGACTTCACCGCCACCACCTCTTCCTCCTCCTCCTCCTCCT
The DNA here is from genome assembly GCF_001527695.2 of Protobothrops mucrosquamatus. Classification (NCBI taxonomy): domain Eukaryota; kingdom Metazoa; phylum Chordata; class Lepidosauria; order Squamata; family Viperidae; genus Protobothrops; species Protobothrops mucrosquamatus. Next base: position 2,082 of record NW_015400577.1, read on the forward strand.
CCTCCTCCTCCTCATTATCATGGTTCATCATACAGTCAACCAAATGTTTAGACTGGCTTTGGCATTTTTATCCACTTATCGAATCCTTCCTAAAGACCTGGGGTAGGCAGATGGTGTTTGATGGTATTAAAGGTATCCGTAAAGGCAGTATACACCATAAAGCAGGCATGTCCAAAGTCCGGCCCGCGGGCCATTTGCGGCCCGCGGCCCGGTTTAATCCGGCCCTCGAACAGCCCTCCCTGCTCTATTAAATGCGGCCCTCCCACGGCCCTCCGGCAAGTCCCATGAGAGAGAGAGACAGAGACAGAGACAGAGGCACTTGCACTTGCACTTCTGTCTCTCTCTCTCTCTCTCATGGGACTTGCCCCCTCGCAGGGCTCCTCATTGGCCCTGCGCCCGGGTGCCCCGCCCCCTGGGAGAAGGGCGGACAGGAAGTTCCTTTCCCAGGCTGGCCCCGTCCCAGGCGCACGTGGCTGGGGAGCCATGCGGGGAAGCCCC
>NW_015400577.1:4516-6131 GCF_001527695.2 Protobothrops mucrosquamatus
GAAAGAGGAAAAGAGGAAAGAGGGAGAGAAAGGAGAGGAAAGAGAAAGAAAGCGAGGGGGAGAGGAAAGAGAAAAAGAGGAAAGAAAAAAGATTGAGAAAAGAGAGGAAAGAAAGGAAAGAGAAGAGAAAGAGGAAAGAGAAATAAAGGAAAGAGAAAGGAAAGAGAAAGGAAGGAAAGAGGAAAGAGAAGAAAAGAGGAAAGAAAGGAGAAAGAGAGGAAAGAGAAAGTTAGAGGAAAGAGAAAGAGGAAAGAGAAAGAGAGAGAGGAAAGAGAAAGAGGGGGAGAGGAAAGAGAAAGAGAGAGGAGAGAGGAAAGGGAAAGGAAAGAGAGAGAGAGAGAAAGAGGAAAGAGAGGGAGAGGAAAGAGGCATAAAATAATTCATTTGCATTTAATTGTAATGGTTGAAAGAATGTTCGGAAAAATGTTCGGCCCTCCAGCACGTTCACTTCATCCAATCTGGCCCTCTTTGAAAAAAGTTTGGACACCCCTGCCATAAAGGCAGGATGTAAGCTATTCCTAGTAAAGCTGCCTTTTGCAATTGACTGGTGGTGATTTGGTCAGTGCCGATGGCGTTCAAGGGATCCTCCAGATGTTTTGGGATTGCAGCCAAGGCGCCTATCCCTATTGGTACTATCTTTGCGTTCTTTTGCCACAGTCATTCCACTTCTGTTTGCATGTCTTCGTATGTGTGATTTTTCTCTAGTTCTTTCTCTTCTCTTGTTTTCAGGTATTCCACCATTTAAAGAGTCCAATATTTTAAAAAAACAACCTGGAATTTAAACATTCAGCAGGAAAAGCAATCAACCGAAGTAATCTAAATGTAATTCTAGAATCAACCAAACTTAATCACTGCAAGTAGGTTTCCAAAGTCCTAAGAAACAGCTTACTTATCACAATTTATGGAAAGTCCACCCTCGGCCATGGAGGATACCAGCGTTGTTATTAAATGTTGTGTTTTAATGTTTTATGACTCTCTGGATGTCCTTATGGTTGCAAGCTTCCAGGAATGATGAAGAGAGAGAGAAGTAGATTCATCTGAACACACCCTTTTCACTAAGATCAATATATGTGACCACTGATGGTCACATATATTGACCACAGGTGGGTGTGATCCCCCTGAGGGTCAATTCATTCTTCTCAAGCCACCACCAACCATTGAGTGGTCTCCATTCATAGTTGGAAGCGACAAACATAACCCCCCTTTAAGAAATACTTCCCCAGCCTTCCATACCTTAAGATAAGGGTGTCCAATTTTGGAACTTTAAAGTCTTGTGGACTTCCAACTTTCAGAATTCCCCAGCCAGCCAGCATGGCTGGCTGAGGAATTCTGAGAGTTGAAGTCCACAAGTTTTCAAGTTGCCAAGGTTGGACACCCCTGCTTTAAGAACTATTTACAACCACCAGTCTCCTTGGAAAAAAAAAGATAGAAATATCATCTTCCGCAGATCAAAAGCTTGTTTCCTTTGGTGATAATTAGAGTGTCTCTGTGGGTGGTTTGTTTCCTAACTCTGCTCAGCAGGAGCTATTTTGTTCCACATAAACAAATGAAGGGGAAGTACTGTGTGACCACAGAGGCCTTTGCCACCTCTGATTAGGAGAGGCATCAACATCAG
>NW_015400578.1:0-3683 GCF_001527695.2 Protobothrops mucrosquamatus
GAAACCGATTACAGGACAGATCTGAGCCCAAGATTAGCTACATATTAGTTAATGTTTCTAGCTAATATGTATAGTACAGCACAGCTATACTGTACAATATGTTAATCCAGCTTTTCCCAATGTACAGTCTTCCAGAACAATTGGAAGCTACAGAGTTTCTTGCCTTGCCTTATCTGAAAAAGAAACATCCCCCCTGGGTATAATTGATATCACTTTTAATCCAATTTTTTTTTTAAAGAGCCTCTGAAAATAGCCAAAAACATGCACTGAGTATTGTTCAGTGAAACTTTACAAGTCAACCATTTTCTATAAGGCAACAAAGGAAGATAATTGGGTTGGGGAGGAAGTATTTTTTTAGGAGTTACGAAGAAAGAAAAGTTGGAAAGGAAAGTTCTTTGGAAAGTTGAATCTAAAGATCATGAACTATGAATCATGAGCTAATGATACAGCCAAAGTTTGGGAATAAAACAAAACACTTAATAATTAATTAATGGATGACTTTTACTGCCAATGCTGAAGATGTGCCAAATATTCAAAAGGCAAAATCAGATACATATACTTACTTTATACTGTATTGCATATAAAATTCATATGCAATTGAGAGACAGACTCTTCTTGAAAAAATGGGAAATAAATTAGTTGAACAAGATACATAAATGGTCTTTTTTTTTAAAGACTTTAATTGGAAAGGATGTGTCATTTTCATACTTTCTGGAATACAGCCTTTCCCACCTCATGTTGGATTTAACTTTATCCTTTGTAAATATTTATATATATTCTGAAATGATACATGGGCAGAGTTGCATTTTTTCCTGATTATTCAATATATGTACTGAATGTATTTATTCTCACATTTTGCATTAAAAAACAGACTCTGGAAAGACAAAACCTGAAAACTATGACAAATGATCTGCTAATACAAGAATAAAACTTTTTAGAACATAAGATTCAAGCATGTTATAGCAAATTTATCCTGTATTTTAAATCTGTGCAGTACTCAACAAACAGTCCTTTTATTATAAAAAGCATACATTCATTCGAGCCGTGACAGTTATGTTTGAATGTTTCATAAGAAAGGGGTGAGATATAGGCTGGACTAAAGCCAATTATTTGCTGAAGTTCTGAATTTAGAACTTCTGAAGTTAGAATTCCCCGACATTTCCTTTAACTCTTTGTCCATATTATTTCCCTGATCAGATCACCTAACACTATAGATACCTATGATGTGTCCAATGTGTGAAGTGACAACTTCAAGGGCTTCAATTCGTTCATTTGGATCAGGCTTGCTTAGACATCAATTTGCCTGGCCAGATGGGAAGTGACTCACAGATCCCTTAAGACAGGGGTGTCAAACTGCCGGCCTGCAGGCCGGATGCGTCATGCCGAAACTGCGCCCACCCCATTGCTGGCAATGGGGAAAAAGTCGCGATACGTCGCGACACGTCACATGATGTTGCGAGTTTGGCGCGATATGTCGCGACACGTCACATGACATTGTGAGTTTGGCACCCCTGCCTTAAGGAGACAAGAGATACATAATATTGACAGCTGTACTTGGCCGTTGTGTGGTGTGCTGAGAGAAGGCATCAAAGCCAATTCAATGTGAGCAGGTTCTTATCTTAAGAAATAGAAACAGGATGCTGAAAATGTTTTAAGAAAGTATTGCTGAGCAAAGGGAGAATCTGCTGCTGGTGTTTCTCTCTCGTTATCCAGAAGGTGAAGTATCATTTTGAAATCTTGAAATTAGAAGGAGGGATGCAGGTTATTGTTGTGTAATTGCCTTAGTAAAAAAAAATAAATTAAAGCTATAGGGGAACTCGTTGTAATTCTCCAATATTTTCACATTCTTTTTTCTTACTAAATAAAAAAGGGAAACAAGGAATGCACCACATTTTTTTTATTAGTAGCACTAGAATCCATCTGTCAACTGATACCCATTAACTAGGACTTGTCAGTGTTATACTACCCATTAACTAGGACTTGTCAGTGTTATACCACCTAGGCTGTGTGAAATTGGCTGTACCTAGGATGGGTCATCATCATAGCGGAATGTGCTGGATTCTGATAGTCCTCGGTACTATATTTAAAATTATAGCACTGCTATAGCTGATTCCCAAGGATCTGCAGGCAATCAGAGGAGATTCATGCAAGTTGCCTAGAGCAGAGGTCCCCAACCTAAGGGCCATGGCCTCTTGTCCACCAGCCCGCATGAGTGGCTGGCCAGTGCATGTGCGCATGTGCGTGCACTCACCCCCTGCCCTTGCACCAGTGCTAGCCAAGCCATGAGCCTCTTGTGAGTGCTAGCAGCCCCATTTGCAGAGTGCGCAAGCTCACAGCCTCGTTTGCGCACATGTGCAAGCAGCCACATTTGTGTGTGCGCGCATGCATGCAAAAAGGTCCCTGTCCCTCCCTTTCCCACTGGGCCACCAACCCAGAAAGATTGGCAAAACCCAGAAAAGCTGGCGACCCCTGAGCTAGAGAACAGTAAGGTTGCTTATTTTAGCTACTTATGAATGGCTCTGGTTGCTTGTGCCCAACCCTGGGAGATTATCTATCTATCTATCTATCTATCTATCTATCTATCTATCTATCTATCTATCTATCTATCTATCTATCTATCTATCTATCTATCACCTATCTATCATCTATCCATCATCTATCATCTATCTAGTTATCATCTATCTATCATCTATCATCTGTCTATCTATCTATCTATCTATCTATCTATCTATCTATCTATCTATCTATCTATCTATCTATCTATCTATCTATCTCTCTAGATAGATAGATAGATAGATAGATAGATAGATAGATAGATAGATAGATAGATAGATAGATAGATAGATAGATGATATATAGATGATAGATAGGTAGTAGATTGATAGATGATAGATCTATCTATCTATCTATCTATCTATCTATCTATCTATCTATCTATCTATCTATCTATCTGGCATCTATTTGTTTATTTATTGTTTTTTTTTTATTTATGTATGTATATTTCCCACTTCTTAACCGCCTATCTTCCTCAAAGAGATGGCTACCCTAAACTTTCCCCCCCTCTCCCGAACAGTTTAGGACCTGGCAGATTCTTGTTTAGGGCCCCTCTCTAAATGTACTACCGCCTCCCTGGGAAGCTGTGGTGCTATTGCCAACTCCTCCCCCCTCCATTCCTTCTCTAGCTGCACATCCCATCATAATATCTAAATCTCAGGTAAGGACATCTGAGTGGGTTAATGTCTGATAGGGTTAAGAGTATTGTCAGAACAGGACCTAAGAGCGCTCCCTCCCTCCCTGCTCCTTGGTGGAAAGTTCTTTCAGCAGAGAGACAACATAAGAGGAAAATAAGGTCAACTATGCAAATTGTTTTCTGCTTGTGTAACTACTGGATGCAAATTAATTAATTAGATACAGAACAGAGGTATAGGTTAGGTATTATAGATCAATCTTTAAAATATGTTGTCCACCCATATGACTACAATTTACTAAGCGAATCTACTGAATAATTCATTGCTCTACTAATTATCCATTACTTCTAAACTGTTGAAACATCAACGGCTATTTGTCCAATGTTTGTGAATGCGCATGTCCTCCGGGACTTGTTTTGGTAATGATTTGTAGTCCATCTAATCTCTCCAAGCTCTCTATCTGTCCAATCTTTCTAAATTCTAAGCTTCATTCTT
>NW_015400578.1:4748-6131 GCF_001527695.2 Protobothrops mucrosquamatus
CGCCCTCAAAGCCAAACGCGCGCGGCTTCTCAGAGCAAAAGCTGAAGGCGGAGAAGAGGACGCTGGCCAACATGCTGCCGTTCGGGCGCCAATCAGCAGGCGGACTGGAGCAGAGGAGGGCGGGGCCAGGTTTGGGTGGGGGCGTGGCCAGGGGAGGGAGGTGAGTTCCACCACCTTTTCTCTGAGAAAAAAAGCCCTGATTATGAATGAAGTTGCAATAAGGAATGTGTTAAGTCCGGAGAATAATAGCGCTTGAGACGAAGCATTTCTAACAAGTCTTTATTCTCTGCTTCCATTCTACGAACAACCCGAGCAGAGGCACGCAGGCCTCTATTTATACCTTCAGATCCCCGGGCAAATTCAACCAATCACAATACTATCTTTTCCCGCCTTGCGCATGTGCGCAAGGCCGGCGCCACTCAGTCTGGTCCCGGGCAGCTTCTTGCAACGTCCCAAGCCTGCCTTTGCAGGCTCAGGACACAACAGAATGAGGTTGTACAAGTCATTTGTAATATGTAAGAAAGGGGACACACAATAAGGGATCTAATCTAAGTTATGTAATAACTGGTTGCAATGAACTTATTCCTTGTTTTTGTACATGCTGACGTGCAAATGCCAATATAATTACACCTGGTGTATTGTGTGCAGGTATGATTCCTGCAAGAGCTGTTGATTGCACCAATTTTGCAAGCCCCAGATGTTCCTACTGTAATGCAGAGAAGTAACTTTCCTTACTTCCTCCCTCCCTGCCTCCCCTTTTTTCTTTCTCTCCCCCAACCACCTAGTTTTGTAGCTCGCTCCTTCCTTCCTTCCTTCCTTCCTTCCTTCCTTCCTTCCTTCCTTTCTTCCTTCCTTCCTTCCTGCCTTTCTGTCTCCTCTTTTTTTCTTTCTCTGCCCCAACCACCCAGTTTTGTAGCTCCTTCCTTCCCTTTCTTCTTCCTCCTTCCTTCCTCATTCATTACTTTATCCACGGTCTTCATAGTCCCTGGTATATTATATTTATCACCAGGTGGGCCTACATATTGACCTCCACCTCCAAGCCCATCAACCTAAGATTTCACATATTTTAATGCTTTTTAATAATATTCAGAAAGTATAGATTGGTTACTAGCCTTATTCATACATATAATACATGCAGCATTCCCTACTATTAGGACGGAAAGTCTAGTTTGCTAGTTTATTTATCAGTTTGGGCAAATAAAGTCTTTCCATATCACCCCAACTTTAATTATATAACTACAGCTACACTCAATATTTCCAAAGTTTGGTCTGGAGTCATTTCAGTGCAGATGCTTGGCAGTACACCAAATATTTTATCAAAAGAGCTGGAGGTCTCATTAATTGAGAGCTCTGCTCATCTAACTCCACACTAAAGGCCAAATT
>NW_015400579.1:0-2470 GCF_001527695.2 Protobothrops mucrosquamatus
ACATGTTCCACGGAGGGACCAATTTTGGATTCATGAACGGTGCGCTGCATTTTAACAACTACAAGGCAACCATCACCAGCTACGGTAAGGTTCCATTGGCTGACTGGGCCTGGCTTGCAAGGGATGCTGGGAGGTTCAAGGCAGAAGAGTTCCGCTTAGTTCCCAATTAGGAGAGCGCCTGGAATGGAACAATCTCACTTTGGAAGAAGGAGGAGCTTCCCTGAAGTGACGGTGATTTAGCCAAGTGACAGGGTGTCATGCAATAATCAGTGGGGTGTCACTGGTATCTTGTTCAAATGAAAGTCATTTGACGCTTGTAGGGTTGGAAGAAAGCAAATAAGACGATTAAAGGCCTGGAGACTAAAACATATGAAGAACGGTTGCAGGATTTGGGTTTGGCTAGTCTAGAGAAAAGAAGGACTAGGGTGAGGGACATGATCGCAGTCTTCTAGGATTTGAGAGGTTGCCACAAAGAGGAGGGGGTCAACTTATTTTCCAAAGCACCAGAAGACAAGACTAGAAACAATGGATGGAAACTCATCAAGGCGAGAAGCAACCTGGAATTAAGGAGAAATTTCCTAACAGTGAGGACAATTAACCTGTGGAACAGCTTGCCTCCAGAAGTTGTGGGTGCTCCATCACTGGAGGTTTTTAGGAAGAGACTGGACAGCCACCTGTATCAAATTGTATAGGGTCTCCTGCTTGAGCAGGGGTTGGACTAGAACACCTCCAAAGTCCCTTCCAGCTCTTTTCTGATCGATTAAAATTGCTACGATGTCCTACCTGCGTTTGTACAGTGAATTTAAGAGTGGGCTAAAAATCAGATTATGGGTATGATTGTTTTATAATGTGGCATGAAGCAAGCTATCACAATATGACACAATACAGGGCTCTCCAAAGTTGGCCACTTTAAGACTTGCTGGCTGACGAATTCTGGGAGTTGAAGTCCACAAGTCTTAAAGTGGCCAAGTTCGGACACCCTTGCCATAATAGGCTTCGTTTTTGCAAGCAAAGGCCATTTGGAGAAAACAAAAGTTGTGTTTTGTTAATCAAGTTTAAGATTGAACATGTTATCTGAGCTGTGGCTGGGCTCTTATATCATCTTTTCTCTGGTTACTAAATGAACCCGTTTTTTAAGGGTCTCATAATTCACGCTGAACTGATCAACTGGCCCAATGGGAACAGAAACCCCAAAAGATTAAACCTGGATTAAAACTATCCAAGATTACCAATAAAGGAGAATATTTGTAGCTCAGGGTTGAAATGAGGGGTCCTTGGTGCTCTCTGAGCTTGGTTCTCTTGCAGACATTTCGTTACCCAAACTAGGTAACATCATCAGGGCTAGTGATCAGTGCTAAGGTTAGCCTGTTGTGAGAATGTCAACATTGGGATTGTTCCTAGCCTGGTTAAGAGGGTTTGGTGAATCCAGACTCTGTATGTGTGTGTGTGTGTGTGTGCGCGCGTATGTGTGTGTTTGTATGTGTTGTTCTTGTAGTGATTTTCGTGACATGCACCTATAAATAAGGTAAACTAGGTTTTTTTTGCTACCTGCTCTACTTTTGTTTTGTTTTTTCAGATTATGACGCCGTGTTGACTGAGGCTGGAGATTACACCGCCAAGTACTTTAAACTGCGCAAGCTTCTTTCCAGCATGATGGGTAACTGCATGAAAGAAGGGGCGGCTTCTCTGCCCTCTCTAAATGCTGAGGGGGGGGAGGAGTCCAGTGGGTGTGTTGGGGCCCCCCTGCTGCTTCCAGTGCAGCTTCATTCTGTTGATCAGCCAGTGGGGCTGCTTTCAGCAGAGTGGGGAGAGGATGGAAGGAGGGGGGGAGTTTTGTTATGAGACTGGCCCTTGAGGGGGCTTCCAAGGTGGTGGGGAAGGATGAGTCCTTATAACCACATCGTTGGTGGAACTTAAAGCAAATGCTGACTGGAAAGAGGAGAGAGGCAGCGGAGAGGAGGGGAGGGGAGGGGAGAAGGAAAGAAGGAACAAACGAACAAAAGAAAGAAGGAACAAACAAAGGAAGGAAAAGGGAGGGAGGGAGGGACAGAAAGCTTTGTACATCCTCCCCTTTTTCTTCCTTCTTTTCTTTCTTTGATCCTGGGAAGAAACTGTTTCAGTGCCATCACCTTTGAGTTGGGCTCCATTCTGGATGAATACATTCCGGAATTTTCTTGGTAGTACAGTAACACAGTGTTTTACCATTGCCTTCCTCCAGGCTATGAAGTTGTTGTTGTTTTTTCTTTTTCATTTTAACCAATTTAGCCAGGAGCCCTAACATTTCCTCCGTTTAGTGTTAACTGGGTCTGACCAGGCTTAGCTTGTGTAGATGAGAGAAAGACCTACCTTCCTTGCTTCCTTCCTTCCTTCCTCTTCCTTCCTTCCTTCCTCTTCCTTCCTTCCTTCCTTCCTTCCTTCCTTCCTTCCTTCCTTCCTTCCTTCCTTCTTCTTCCTTCCTTCCTTCCTTCCT
>NW_015400579.1:2879-6131 GCF_001527695.2 Protobothrops mucrosquamatus
CTTCCTTCCTTCCTTCCTTCCTCTTCCTTCCTTCCTTCCTTCCTCTTCCTTCCTTCCTTCCTCTTCCTTCCTCTTCCTTCCTTCCTTCCTTCCTTCCTTCCTCTCCCTTCCTTCCTTCCTCTTCCTTCCTTCCTTCCTTCTGCAGTTCTTAAGTGAGCCTTGCTTAGCAACGTAAACCTTTGGGCTCAATTTCATGTCGTAAGTCAAGGACTCACTGTAAGCTCTTCTCCCGCCAAGGAAGTTGGGAAATTGAGATTTTTTTCCACCAATCCAGTGCTCGAATTCAACCACATTCTCTCTTTTCCTTTTCCAAAGAGTCTCCACTCCCTCCACCTCCGATAATTTCAAATAAAGCGTCTTACGGGGCCATCCTGATGCAGCAGTATATCTCACTGTGGGAACTGTTGTCGGGGATGGAGGTGAGTCATCCTCCAGGGAAGCCTGTGCTCAGATTGGCTAGATGATGGGACTGGGAACAACAAACCACAAATCACGGCTGGGGTCCTTATTAAAGAACTCAGAATAAATCTCAGCGTTTGGATATCACTGGGCTTTGAAACTGCTGGTGTGAGATGGGTTGATAAAAGGCACACTTAAAATGGAGTCGCTGTATTTATATGCAGATATAATGAGGGGCCTGTGGAAGTTAAGTTGCTTGAAAAATTATTTGCAGGGTTAAATATGCATGTTTGAACGAGTCCTCGATCCTGTACTTTAGGTCTGTTATTTAGTGCCTTTTTAGAACAAGCAGGACAATTCTGCATCCCCGTTAGATGATTTTGTGTGGCATATGGGGAAAAAAAAAACCCTTAGCTTAGTTGTCTAAATTTTGCAACATTGAACGTGCCACAAACCCTTTGCTTCTCAGCTGAAGGTTTCGGAAGAAAAAAACCACACCGTTTCTTGATTTAGTTCCTGCAAGCAAGCACTTGATGCTTTGCTTGGTGCCTTGCATTGTTTGCGTATCCGAATCGATCGCAGATCTCCAAGTGACGAGGGGTTTAAGTCATGTTCTGTGTGTGAGCAGGAAGCCAGACATTAGCCAGGCCTGTGATAGGATTGGATCTTTGTTGCTTTGAATGAAGTGATCCATGTAGGATCCATGAATGGTTCCACCGGAAGAGGAGGTGTTATGAACACATTCACATGAAACCAAACTCTAAAGGAGAATATTTGTGCCTCAGGGTTGAAATGAGAGGTCTTTGGTGCTCTCTGAGTTTGGTTGTTTTCTTGCAGATGTTTCGTTACCCAGCTGGGTAACGTCATCAGTGCTAGAAGGGAGTGGGGTTTGCAGGGGGGAGGAAGAGAAGAGGAGGAGGAGAAGGAGGAGGAGGAGGAGGAGGAGGAGGAGGAGGAGGAGGAGGAGGAGGAGGACGGTGATGACTGTGGGTTCCTTGGTGTTCTCTGACCTTGGTTGCTTTCTCGCAGATGTTCCATTACCCAGTCTAGGTAACTACATCAGTGCTAGAAAGGACTTGTAGGTAAACAGATAGTAAATCCCACTCCCTTCTAGCACTGATGATGTTACCTAGTTGGGGTACTGAAATGTCTACCAGAAAACAGCCAAGCTCAAAAAACACCAAGGACCCTCCAAGCAAACTCTACCCCTGTTTATATTTTTATTCTTTTCTCTCCTTATCGTCACCGTCGTGTTAGCTTATTATGGAGCTGTGTCTGTTTCATGAACCCATGAAGGGAAAAAAAACAACATCCCACCTTATTTCTTAGCAGTTGCTGTTAGGATCCTGTTCTGGTTTCTCTTCTGCAGATTGTGAAGTCAGAATACCCCATCAACATGGAGAACCTACCAGTCAACAATGGCAATGGACAGGCCTTTGGCTACACCCTTTATGAGACGGTCATCCTTGGCGGTGGAACGCTGTATTCGCGTGACTACATCCGAGACCGAGCAGAGGTGAGGATGGATGTGCGAGATTTACTGCCTTCTTCTGGGAGGGAAAAGCTGGCTAGATCTTAGTTAACTCATAATTTACTCTTGGATCAAAGTGACTTTCGTGGAGTGAACATATTGAGACTCTGGTGACTTCATAATTACCAGTTGCTCTTGTCATTTGGCCCTAATTGCACACACAATTTTCAGTTGAGTTCAGAAGCTTGGTCTTTAGTATGGACTGCCCTGTCTAGACCATGTTCTAAAAGGCTTCCCTTTAACTCGGGGGTCTTCAAACGTGGCCCTTTTATGACTTGTGGACTTCAACTCCCAGAATTCTTCAGCCAGCCTGGTTGGCTGGCTGAGGAATTCTGGGAGTTGAAGTCCACAAGTCATAAAAGGGCCACGTTTGAAGACCCCTGCTTTAACTATTGATCCACTGAGCTAGGTTTGAATGCCAACTACCTACTGAAGCTTTAAAAATACAGAAAAAGGTTTGCTATTACAATTTACAGAATACCTTTAAAAGTAGAAAATATTTTTATTTTTGTGGAGCAACTGGGTGGCCATAACCTGCTAATTGTAACTACTGAGGCTGAATAATCCAGGCTTTTTAATTAATTTTCCCTCATTCTATTTGCATCTATAATCTGTTTAAATGATTATAGTAACACGGCTACATCTAGTGCTTGGATCCACAGCTGGAATTCTCCCCAGGTACTTCTGCTCTCTTCATGTTACAATCTCTAAATCCTCCACTAGTTTCCTGATTTTTGTGAAAGTTAAAAGAATCTATTTTTTTGTCTGCTTTTTTTTTCTCCTGCAGGTGTTTATTAATACTCGATATATTGGTCACCTTGATTACAACGTACAGGAGCTGTCCATTCCTAACAGGCAGGTGAGCAGTTAGAAAAAGCAGTTGGATTGGCAGGCAAGATTTTTATTTGTTTTAACCTTATTTTACCTTTTTAAGACAAGTTTATCAGAGCCAGTGACCAGCTTTGCTGCCAAGCTTGTTCAGATTAGTAAGCGATCACCTATGCTAGAATAAAATGTCTGTAGAGTCAGTTCTTGAAGGATGCAAGTATAACCTACAATTCACTAGCTCAGATGTCCCTATCCCGGTTGTAGTCCTCAACTTACAACAATTTGTTTAGTGACAGTTCAAAGCTACAGCGGCACTGGAAAATGTAACTTGTGACCGTTTTTCACCCTTGCGACCTTTGCAGCATCCCCATGATTGTGTGATTTTTCTGATTTTTCCTCTTCCAAACATTCGGGTATTTCCTTTTTTCTTATGCCCTGCAGGGATATAGACAGCTGCAAATCTTAGTAGAGAACTGTGGCCGAGTCAACTACGG
>NW_015400580.1:0-1424 GCF_001527695.2 Protobothrops mucrosquamatus
GGAGTTGCACCTGATTTTACAACTTTTTTTGCCATGGTGGCTGGGTGACTTTGAGCCAAACACCAGGAGACGGTGAATTCTAGTCCTGCCTTAAGCCATGAAAGCCAGCTGGGGGACTTTGGGCCAATCACCAGGAGATTGAGAGTTCTAGTCCCGCCTTAGGCATGAAAGCCAGCTAGGTGATTGGGCCAGTCCCTCTGTCTCAGCCCAACCCAACTCACAGGATTGTTGTTGTGCGGAAAAGAGGAGGAGGAATGAACATTAGGTATGTTCACCACCTTGAGTTACTTATAAAGTAATAAAGGCAGGATAAAAACCAAATGAACCAATGAACACATAACTCCATCCCCTTAATCCTTTTGGTAGCATTTATAGATGCTACTTTCAGCTTCAAAATTATCTCTTTTCTTTCTTTCTTTCTTTTTCTTTCTTTCTTTCTTTCTTTCTTTCTTTCTTTCTTTCTTTCTTTCTTTTTCTTTCTTTCTTTCTTTCTTTCTTTCTTTCTTTCTTTCTTTCTTTCTTTCTTTCTTAACTGTTTATATTGGAATAGTTTTTGCCGAGATGAAGGTCAGCCAAAATATCACATAGGGTTACCGGTCCATTGGCGCTTTCTTCAAGGACCAGTTTCCAAAGGTCATTGTAATGGAGGGGAATGCCTGCAAGAGCAGCTGCTTTTGTTTAATTCTTGCAACAGGAGGGGGAGAAAAAAAAAGAGAGAGAGAGACACACTTGATATTAATCAAGTTCTTTTTAAAAAAAAAAAAATCTTTGAAAGGGATAATATCTACAGAAGCCCAGATATTCTCTTCTCGTTCCATCAGGAAGCTGTGGAGAATGGAAACACAGAGCTGAAAAGCTTGATCTGGCTGATAATTTAGCCCTGATGGACTTTGGAGATATACAGTTTGCTTTCGCGTTTTGACAACCGTGCCAGAGGCACTTTTGCCTAAAGTTGGGAGATGGAAAACAGAAGGGAACTTTAAGGGGGAGGCCACGTGCAGTCCTTGACTTACAAGAGTTACAATGCTACAATCGTCACTAAGTGTGAAAAATGGACATAAGTCGCTTTTGGGTGCCATTTTAATTTTGAATGGTCACTAAATGAACTGTTGTAAGTTGAGGACTACCTGTTTTTTAATTACCCAGTTTGATACATTTATCTCTCCCTCTCCCTCTCCCCCTCCCTCCCCAAGAACCGTAGTTCCTGAGCAACTAATGGAGGGGTCTTCAAACTTGGCCTTTTTATATGAGTTGTGGACTTCAACTCCCAGAATTCCTCAGCCAGCATGGGGGAACTATGGCCCCTTCATGACTCGGGGACTTCATCTCCCAGAATTCCTCAGCCAGCATGGGGGAACTATGGCCCCTTCATGACTCGGGGACTTCAACTCCCAGAATTCCTCAGCCAGCATGGGGGAACTATG
>NW_015400580.1:4926-6130 GCF_001527695.2 Protobothrops mucrosquamatus
GAGGAAGGAAGGAAGGAAGGAAGGAAGGAAGGAAGGAAGGAAGGAAGGAAGGAGAAAGGGAGGGAAAGAGGGAGGAAAGTAAGTAAGTAAGTATTGGCTGCAGACAGGAAGAACGGCTATCGGGTGGCTGCAATATTTCCATCACTCTAAAGCTGGTGATCAGGGACCCTTAAGCCAGGAGTGCACCGAAGGACCCAGAGAAAGAAGCAGACTCTCTAAGAATTTCTCCAAAATTAACAAGGAATTTGCAAAAAAAAAAAAAAAAAAAAAAAAAGCAATCCCTTCTCATTAAAAATAAATAAATAAAAGCAGCTTCTCATTCAGAGAGAAATGAGAAAAATAGGGATTTTTCTGCCTGGTGATCGAAAATTGCTCTAAAGCGTTTTTAGGGACCGGATGTTCTCGACTTACAACCACAATTGAGTCCAAAATTTCTCCCGCTAAGCGAGACAGTTCTTAACCAGCTTCTGCGCCCTTTTTATGACCTTTCTTGCCAAAGTTGTTAAGTGAATTGCTGCAGCTGGCAACTGACTCGTATTAATGACAGTCGCCGTGTCCCGGGGAAGGGGTCACGGGATCCCCTTTTTGCCACCTTCCGACAAGCGAAGTCAACGGATTCACGTAACTATCATGCGACTGACTTAACCACTGCGGTGATTTGCTTAACGACGGCGGCAAGTGAAGTCGTAAAATGGGGCAAAACTCCCCTAACAACTGTCTTGTTTAGCAGTGGAAATTTTGGGCTCAGTTGCAGTCGTAAGTCAAGGACTACGAGTATTGGCATGGATGGTAAGATAGTTAGATTTTGGCTCATGCCTACCCCCGTCATTGTAGGGATTAGATTTAGCAAAATTCACAAGAACCTGGATAGACGTCAACTGAGGATTTCATTCCTTCTTTCTTCTCCGTTTGAGCCCCGAAGAAAACCTGAAACAGGTGTGCTGCTTGGATGGAAAATCCAGGGAAGGAGAGCCGTGAGTGGAAACTTTTCCTAACGCCAAGAACTAGGAAAATCGCTAGAAAGGATTTTCAGGAGGAAATATAGTGTTGAAGGAAAAAATCTTCACCAGGGATCCAGTCCAAGCTGGGAATAATCAAAATGGAGATTGCTTTAGAAAGAAGGTTGCAGTTTATTGAAGAGGAGAGCCAGACAGAAAAATGGCTCTGGAAGAAAAAAGAGAGAGCACGTGTAGTAGGGAGTGGT
>NW_015400581.1:0-6129 GCF_001527695.2 Protobothrops mucrosquamatus
TGAAATCTGAGTAAATATATATATGGACATTTACCAAGTAATATCACAGTTTAAATAGAATCATAGGACAGGATTGAATATTGCACAAACAGAATTTTGCTTACTTAGTAGAACTTTCTATTCTCTTGAGACTATTCTTAAATTTTCTTCAGAGGTCCCCAACCTTCCAGGTACATTTTACGAGGATGACAAAATGCTGCTCCATTAGCAGATAGATATCCCTGGATTCCTTCCATATCTGTTTATTAGCACTGTCTTGTTGGGGTATTTATCCATTACTAATGTATTTCTTTCAAGGAGGTACCTCATTCATCTTTCTGTTTCTTTTCTGCTCTCCTATCACTGTGTCTCATAATTTTGACATCCCATTTCTTGATATATGACGTATTGGCTTGATAGTTGTCTTGCTGTGAGAGAAGACACTCAGACAAGGTGGGGATTCATAGTGTGCAAACACTATGTCTGACAAGGATTTGGGTATGCTCATTGATGACAAGCTGAATATGAAGGAGCAGGATGTGACAAGTGCTCAGAGAACAATGCAGTTCTGGGCTGCATTAGAAGAAACAATGGACTAGCTTCTTGTGAGGATATGGTGAGTAGATGTGCCTAAACGATTGAGGACAATATTGTCAGCAGAGGACTCCCTGGAGAAAGGAGAGAAATATCTCTCTCTCTCTCTCTCTCTCTCTCTCTCTCTCTCTCTCTCTCTCTCTCTCTCTCCCTCTCCCTCTCCCTCTCCCTCATATCTATCTCTCATCAATCTATATCTATCTATCTATCTATCTATCTATCTATCTATCTATCTATCTATCTATCTATCTATCTATCTATCTCTGTCTCTAAGTCTATCTCTATCTCTATCAATTTATTTTTATCCTGCCATTATTATTTTTATAAATAATTCAAGGGGGTGAACATACTAATGCTCCTTCATCCTCCTGTTTTGCCCATAACAACAATCTTGTGAAATGGTTGGTCTGAAAGAGGAGGTTGAAAGCTGCCTTTCTGAACCAAGCTGAACATAGAAATATTCTTGTGGCCCCTTCATCTTTATGTCTCTAGGTAAAATAATTTTCTCATCCTCTAAGTTTCTAATCTGCTGTGGATGTGTGATAACATTTCCTTCCTTTAGGCTGGAATGAAAAGAACAACCAACTGTATGCTGGGGTAAACCAGTAGGTGTATAAAAAGCAAAATAAGATCTCTAAATGTGATGTTGAATTTGGGATCTTATGGGGCTGTGGATCCTGCGATATTTACCCTGTGGTCTAACTCTAGCAGCTCATTTGAAGGTTTCTCATAGTTGATCTTCAGTGATTCTTCCACTAGCAGGTTCATATCAGAATCAAACTGGAGCCAGGTTTGGATCCCTTTAATTCAAAGCACTCCATCACTCAACCCAATGGCCACATAGCAGTGACTAAGAAACAAATTCAAAGAGTTCTGGTTACCCTAAATTATTCAGAGAAGAAACTTCCATTGTTCCAGAATGCTTACAGCAAAGCAACCACAGAATAATGTTCTGGGAGATGTCAGATCCACTCTATTTTCCTACCTTCTTCCTATGATGTAGCCCTTTCTAAAGACTAGACTTCACTAGTTAAGAAGGTCTAGTCAGTTTGTTAAATAAATATGTATTTTTATGATTAAAATCCAAAAGTATTTTTCTCTTCCCAAAACTTTGCTTGAGTAAATCTAATTTAGATTACAGATTTCATCAGGCAAAAGTCTCCAGGATTGGCTAATTATTATCCTTTAAAAAATGAAATAAATCATTTGTCTCAAAAAAAATTTCACGGAATGAATTAAAATATTCTTCCTAACAGCCACATCTCAGGTCATCTGTTGCTGGCTGGTTCTCCCCATCCCTGTTTCCAACAAAAACAGTAGCACACAAGAATAAAGTTTTGAAAGATGTTTATTTTTATTACTAGGGATATGCACTGTGTAAACTGATTTTTTTTTTAAGAGCAGTTGTCAATTTCAGTCTACATCGCCCACTGAAAAGTATGCCTGACCTCAAGGAAGGGGAGCCACTCCAGATGAATGATTAATAATCAATGTGTCTGCTGTCTTTTTTCTTGTTATTATTATTCATCCCAAAGATTTATTTGATAACTTCACAAAAGGATGGTAAGCACCAGAGAACAATCATGCTACATAAAATAGGTGAAGGATGAGAAGCACTGAATGGATCATCCAGATGCAATTCCTTGAAGTATTGCTCATAGATTCTGGACATTTCACCAAGGGGGAATATCCATTTTGGACAATAAATAACAGAATAATAGAGTTGGAAGGGACCTTGGAGGTTTTCTAGTCCAACTCCCTGCTCAGGCAGGAAACCCTATACCATTTCAGACAAACGGCTGTCCAATCTCTTCTTAAAAACTTCCAGTGTTGGAACATTCACAGCTTCTGGAGGCAGGTTGTTCCACTGCTTAATTGTTCTAACTGCCAGGAAGTTTCTGCTTAGTTCTAGGTTGCTTCTCTCCTTGATTAGTTTCCATAAAGATGGAAAGTGCTAAAAGATAGGCATTGGTTGGTCTTCTGTATTACTAGGAAGTGGTGCTAAGAAAATGTATTTATTCACTCGTGTATTTCTTTTTACTCAAGGCCCTAGTGGATGAAATATCATTTCAGAACCAGGAAACAAATCAGTCTGCATGAGCCTCACAATAGCCTCAGGGCTTCTTCCAGCACTCTGGAGCTGACTACAATCTTGGTTAAGGAACCTCTGCAAAGCCCTAGCTTTCCTCCATAACAAAGCCGTAGAAAAGTCATCATTCAAGAAATGCCTACCATAGATATCCATTAGGGTGACTGTGCAGAACTCTTCCCTACCCCCCCACCCCACTTTGCAAAGAATAATGATATAAGGTGCACACGGACTGAAAAGAAGGATGCATTAAAGAGCAGACTGTCACCTTCTCCTTCCCAGTCCAATGGGGGCAAGATATGTCGGGATCTCAGCTGCTGTAAATGGATGAATAACAATTTCAAGAGTGACTCTAAAACACCCTTTGGAGTTGCTGCTCACATGGCTTTCTTTTAGTCACATCTGATGTTAGCGTGAAGGAAAAAAACTTGGTGTGTGTGTTTGTTTGGGGGGGGGGTAGTGGATGCAGAGTTCTAACAAAAGGAGGTATCATCCACTGGAGACTGCCAGTGGTGCGAAGAGCATCTAAATATCACTATTTCCCCCAGCTCCAGTTTCTTTGCTGTTTGGAGATTTCCAAAATACCTGGAGCAGATTTTCCAAAGGTAAAGCTGAATGCAAGGAGGAATGGGCAAAAATCAATGCTCTCTTTCCTTTTGCCCAAGCTGTGACTTTCTCATTACACTCTTATGATCATCGGAGGTTAGAAACTCACCTATGCCTGAGTTGTGAAAATTCTTGCAAAACATTTTTTTGTATGGACTTAGAGGATGTAGAGTTAGATGCACCGAGTACCAGACTTGGACCTGAGTCCTAAAGCTATGGAAAAACTCATTCTCATTCTCATGTTAGTTTTAGGTCTGATCCACATGACCAGGTCGCCACAGCAGAAATAGAGACCATGAACCATTGCTCTGCTTGCCCCCAGTCTGAGAGGAAGGCTACTGACTCCCATTTTTTTTTTCTGCTGCACATCAAAAATAGTATTTTCCAACATGTGTCAGCTCTGTGGTGCTGCTCTTCATTTCATTGTTTCATTTTATTATTTCACTTTGTTATTAATTATTAATTAATCATTGGAGTGGAGGAGAATACTTACAATTTTGGTTTGTATGCTACTCAGAATCCATTAGAGTTGGTTGGATTAATGAATGAGTGAATTAATTAATTAATTAATTAATTCACTCATTCATTAATCCAACCAACTCTAATGGATTCTGATCAGCATACAAACAAAAACTGTAAGTATTCTCCTCCACTCCAATTATTCACTGTGTACTTCCATGGCTGCCTTCCATGGCCATTTCATCTTGGGCTACCAGTTTCTCTTTATAACTCAAGCAATAGGAATAATGGTAAATAATGTATTATTTTCCTCCATTTTTTTTTAAGTTTGCTGGAGAAATTGCATTCAGGGAGTCCTCAAGGTACAAACCTAATGGAGCTGCCCATTAGGCTCGTAAGTCAAAAAAAATCATCAAATGAATCAGACTCAGTTTTACAAATTTTTTAAATCAAATCCATTAATTGAATCACATGGGTTATTAAATGAACGAAGATCTGACTTACTATTTCCTCCAGTTTGTTAACTGATCGCTGCCACGTTAACTGAACTGAGAGGTTTTCCCACCAGCCAGCCATCAACTGTTTCCACTGCAGCCCACTCAGGAACTAAATTGCCTCCAAGCAGGGCTTGCAGCCATTGCAGTTGCTTTTTTTGTTTTTAAAGCATCTTCACTTTAAGCAAGTGCTTAGAAAAAAAACCCCACTTGCCACTAATTGGCTCAAGAGTCTCCAGCCAGGCACCCAGAGGGAGCTGTGGGAGGGATTTGCAGAACTCTCAGCTTCAACAGTAACAGAGATGGAAGGGATCTTGGGGTCATCTAGTCTAACCCACTGCTCTCACAACAGAGTATTTCTGATAAATGCCTATCCAGTCTCTTCTTAAAAGCTTCCAGTGATGGGGCACCCACAAGTTCTGGAGGCAATTTAAATTTAAAACCTACAAACTACAGTAATATATACTAATCTCCAAAATAAAAGCAAGGAACACAATGTTATAGAATGCTTTGTGTAGATCCTGGCTAGCATTTCTACAAGCAGTTTCAAGGAAAACACAAACTTTATCTTTGCAAAATACTGTACTTACAAACACAATAGTGTGCAAAGTACAGTACTTAAAAAGCAGAGCAGTTCCCAAAGTGCTGGCAAACCGTTTTGAATTATTTTTTTTTTGCTAGAGTAACAAAATATATATATTTTAAAATACTTACAGCAGTCCTCAAGCCCAGGCAGCAGCAGATTCTCCATACAGCACCAAAAAAGCAAAAAGAAACCTGTGCCATCTCGGCTCTTGTTTTGCCTTTCTGCTATCACTAACTTTCAATAAAAGTTCCTTTTGAAATAACGCCTATTTCAAGAGTTCTGCTTCCTTGGCCGATCTAGTTGAGTCAGGTGCTTACAGGAAGCCACAAATGGTGCGCAAACACCATATATCCAGCCAGTGTTGTGGCCAAAGCAGTGGAAAGGACTGACACAACTCAGAATGGATTTCTTAAACTGGTGTCTCTATGGGAACTCAGCAGGTGAAGGTTGCAGTGTGGAAAGGGCCTTAGTCCTGATGTCTTCTAAGAGGCAAAAATTAAACGGCTAAAAATACTGAGAGCAGAAAATGGCAAAAGATGCCAACTGTTTTGAAGACACCAAAAGTATTTTATCAGAAAAAAAACCTGAATTTCAAGGTCAGGAGACAAATGTGTCTCCAACTACTTTTATTTTTCTCTTTCATAAAATGTTCCAGCTATTCTAGTGTAAATAAATATTGCTTTTCAGGTTTGGTCTTCTGCTGCTAGCACTACTATTATTCACTTTGCTTCCCAGATTACATCACCCTAAAAGGGACATGTTGGAAAACTAATATTCAAAAACACTGATACTTCTTTATGTTAATAGATGAGCCATCTGCTAATATAATATTTCACTTGCGGTGCCCTCCTGGTGGTTCCATAAGATAAATCCTAGAGTGGCTTTAATTAACCAGAGAAAGCAGAAACAAATCTCTGTGGGATGATAATATTTACAGCCTTAAAAAGAAAGAAAATAAAGAAGGGAAGCCCATTTAGCAAATATTAATTACATTTACACATGTTTTGGAATTAAATAAAAAGATGCCAGCAACTATCAAGAATACTGGGCTGCTTAAAAAGCCTTCAGAGCTACAACAGCTGCATCACATCACTTCTGGGGATGGGAAAGGGGTTGATGTGAAAAAAACAGCAGGAAAAACCTTTTAACTGTATACTTATTGGTTTTAAATTTACAACGTTCAAAGATGCCTGTGAGATTACTGAGTGAAAATAATGTGGTGCTTGAGTCCTTTGCCCCTGCCCCCCCCCACTTCTTTTGAAGATCTGAACTGATTAACTTCTAACACAACCATTGAGCAAGAGAAAGCATTCTGAAGCCAG
>NW_015400582.1:0-2897 GCF_001527695.2 Protobothrops mucrosquamatus
CTGGAAATATACTCTAAATAAATGCTTGAGGATGTAACCTTTGTTCTCTCCATCTGCTAATGCACAGAAATGAAAACCAGTTAATGTATGGAATACCAAAAAGTGTTAACATCTCCTGTACCAGGGGTGGCGAACCTATGGCATGCGTGCCAGAGGCAGCACTTGGAGCCCTCCCCCTATGGCTTCCTCCTCACCAGCAATCCCCCCGGAGGAGAGTTGTCTCCAGGCGCGGCCCGTGTGGAGCAGTGCAGCCAAGGACATGGCAGCTGGGCAGCAGGGACATGACTCCACCCTCGCACCCCGTTACGTGCAGTTGATGGTGTGGTGTGTGTGTGGAGCGCATGGCCGCCATGGCACTGCAAGGCTGCCTGGACGATCTGCTGCACCGGGCCATGGAGGCAGTGGACAGGGTGGGGGGAGGGGGCGGAGCAGGGAGAGCAGGCGGTGGAGCTGGGGCCTGGCAGTTTTGGGGCACTTGGTCTCTAAAAGGTTCGCCATCACTGTCCTATACTGTATATATAAGCAAGAACATTTTAATTTATTTTAACATAGATTAAGTCCAGACCAATATACTAAATCAGGGGAAGGCCAATCTCAATTACAAATAATTGCATCCAAGTGACTCCTTTCTATTGTGCAAATTTACCCCTGGGCAATCCTGTATCCCTCTGAAAATTGTCAGAATCCAGGTCTTCTTGATTATGAGAATCTATTTCTTTTGAAAAAGGTTTAAATTGCAGTACAAAAGTACAAAACAATAGCACGTAATAAAATAAAAGATATTATAGTATAGTACTTATGGCGTTTTTTTTAATTTTAAAATTTAAATCATTTAACAATACAAAATAACAAATAAACCTAACATCTCATTCTACCATGACTGTAGTAGAATATTGATCCAAACTAAACACTTATACTTGCACGTAAATGCTGTAAATGACATCTTCTCTTCTGGAATGTCTCATGCTTCATCTATATAACAAATAATTTTGTGCCATCATAATTTTCCTTGTTAGTCAGGTTGTGCCATTTTATGGATTGGCCATTATCCAGACAGGTAGATCCATCTGAATTTTTCTTTCACTCCATTAGAATGAAAGCTCCTATGAAAATGGGACGTTTCATACATCTAGAGAATTGAAAAGATAATAAAAAAATGATGGGTACCAGCAACTGCTCTGTTAAGCAGCATTTTACTTTATTTTTAAATGATAAAAATATGGGCATGAATAGGGTAGAGAAAATGCATAGTATGATTCTTTATCTCTCAAAACACCAGAACACAAAGCGGTCCAATAATATTAAACAGTGTGAGGCTCAGCATATAAAACCAAAGATTCGTTACTGCTTACACAACTACATTTTTTAACATTTCCTTAATCCATTCATATACAAAAGAAAGAGGAGAAAGATGCAGAATAGAAAACAAAAATTATAATACATATTTTAAAAAATGACTTAATTTTTAAACACAGCATTAAACTAAATGAGAAATGTTTTTTCTTGTTAAACCTCACGCTTGGTAATTCCACAATTCTAATTTTTTAGTATACGATTAAAAATCATATCAATCTTTAAACCATGCCACTATCTCAAAACCACATTAACAAATTTAGGGACATTAATTTGAATCAGAATGCTTTTGGGACAAATCTATATCAAATGTATAATTGAGCCATCTTTTATACTTCCTACACTAGAAAACTGACTGCTACCTTTTTTTAGACAATCTTTGAAATATCCATGGAAAAATAAACATTTGTTGAATTGATTCATCTTAAGGTAATAGATAGCATAATAATTTTTAGAACATTAACTATTGATTTGTTAATACTAGTATTCCAACTTCTTATTCCAAAATTCTTGCAAATACATACTTTCTGATTATATTTTAAAATATAGAATGTTTAGAATAATCCATTTCAATACTAATTAAACAAATTACTAATTAAATAATGTTACATGTTGCTAATTTGTGTGGACAAAAAGGCTTAAAAGCATGAGAGACTATTGAAAATATGTGGGAACTCCAAATCATTACATAATTTTTGTGATAATTTATCAAACTCTCTTACTATAGCAGTAAATATTGGTATAGAACTTCCATAATCTGTAAAACATAATATAGAATATAGCAGTTTATATATACTTTTAAGCTCAATAATTCTTTGCATGATGAGGCAAACTAATGATTCTGAATTAATACTGAATTAAATATGAGATGAAAAAAGGACATCCTTGATTATCTCCATGAGTTATCATAACATGTGAGGAATAATTCCAATAATTGCAGCCCGAGCAAAGAACACAATTACCACATTTAATGCAATTAAAAAGAAAGAAAAGAAAGTCTACACTTCACAAAAATGTTTTCTAAAAATCTCCACTGTACCATATGAAATCATTTTACATGTATTAAAACTCCATGTCTGTTATAACTAAAATAAATCATTTTAATGTCTAATTAAAATATCAATTAGTAATCTAACTTTATCCAAGGCTTGTACCCTTTCTATGCAACCGGACTGTACAGGATGTATTATTAAAGTTTGCATTGTCTGAAATCTACATGCCAACTTACTGTCAAGATATTGGCATCAGCATTTAGTAAGAACATTGGGTAAAAGCTTACACAATCAGTAACATATTTAATAGCCTTCAGTAGGATCAGGCCCATCCAGAAGCTATTCACAAGATAATACTCAGCTGTACATTTCCACCCCAGGCCACCCCAATGATGCCCTTGACGTGATGGCCCGGTGTCTGGAGGCCGTACGGGTCTGGATGGGGAGAAACAGACTCAGGCTCAACCCTTCCAAGACTGAGTGGTTGTGGCTGCCGGCTCCCAGGTATGGTCAGCTGATTCCATCGCTGACTATAGGGGGCGAAACCCTGGC
>NW_015400582.1:4113-6129 GCF_001527695.2 Protobothrops mucrosquamatus
AGCAGGCAGGACTGGCCTAGGGGTATTTTAAAGGGGTTTTAAATTAAATTTTTAGTAGAAGCGGCCAAATTTAAATAGTTATTTTTAATCTTTTTAAATTTTGTATTGTATCATTGTTTTAAACTGGCTGTAAGCCGCCCTGAGTCCTCCGGGAGAAGGGCGGGGTATAAATTTAATAAAATCAAAATCAAAATCAAAATAAGCACTGCAACAGAGAAGGTACATCTTCTAGGTCCCAGAACAATGCAACTTTTCACTGAAGGGATTCAAACTATTCCAATCTTGCCAGATCTGGTGGGGCAGACAGAAAGCATAACCAGTACTTGGAACTGGACCCAGTCAGCCCGCAGTGAGCCCCTAGCAATGTCACAATTGAGCTTTTTGACATTCTTCTAGCAATAATATAATCCATTGGATTTCTGTGTACTCTATCTAGTGATGCTCTTGTGTATAGACATTGTTCTGGTTGTTTGAAGACAAGAGTTAACAATTTGCGATATGTTACTTTCCTGCTTCATTTTGGTTTTCTAGGCCTACTTGTCTGATTAGATTTTCCTCCTTGGTATTTCAACCTTTCATGGTATGAGAAATTGCTGTGACAATCAAGAGGTTACCTGTTAATCTGGTCTTTTCTCACATTTCATTATCTTTGCATATTATTTATGTATACATTTCTTATAAATGCAACTATACTTTCATCTTGTTTAGCTCTGAATGTTTGAAAATTGTACATTATTTCTAAAAAATGGATTCTTTAAATAGATCCTTCATTGTAAAAATTCTTATTTATTTTCAACACTATTACAAAATCTGTGGCATGTTGTTTATCAAAATTTTGAAACTATTGATTTGCATTATTTCATCACTATTTTAATTCTTCCTTATCTGATCTAAGGTATCAAGTCTCTGGTTCGTCTCCAGAGATTTTATCTAATTCACTGCTGTGCTTAGCTGCATAAATGAAATTACTCTAAAAGAGAGTGGATTATGGGAATGCAACTCCACATAACTTTTTTTCTCTTACTTATTTTCCTTTCCAAGTTATGAATAAAATCAGTTGCAGTATTTGGATTTTCTTCCATTCTGAAAAGCTTTACCTCAGATAAGATAGAGGTCATTCTTTGACTTCTTTACATTGGACCCCTTTTTCATCACCATTTTAAATAAGAAAGATGTTTGCAATTTACTGCTTACCAATTAAACAGTAAAGCAGTTGAAAGATAAGTAGCTGTCCCCTTAAGAGAAGGAAGACTTCATAAATTCAGGGCATTGCCATATTTACCAGAAGTCCATTACACAGTTAACTTATAAATTATCTTCCAAATGAATGGTTTTAAAAGGGATGGAATTAATGGATTGTGAAGGTATCAATTGTTTTCCATCATACTATTTATACTGTAGTTTACCTTCAGTAGATCCAAATGGTTTGACTTTCAAAGTTAGCTGACTGGAACATAAGAAGGAAAGTGCTGCTTATGTTTTCTCCCATTGTTAAGTTTGTTTGTTTGTGAATTTCTGAACTGCCATTTCCCTCAGAGATGTTATATTCTTATATACATTGTAGATCAGATAATTAATATTGTCCTTAAACACCATCATTTGTTAGAAATGATGCTCAATCCTAGCATTACCGTTGTAAGTACCTAAACATATGAAGAGCATGAACTCCAGCGTCCTATTTACGAACAGATGTCTCAGGAAATTACCAAAACATGATATGAACTTAAAAGTTCTATAATGTAGAAGTTTTAAGATTCTATACATGTATAATCTGGGTACATGGTATATGCATATACATTACTCCTACTTGTAATTCGTGTACATGTTCCCTTATAAATCATATATTTGTCTTATAATCTACAAAGCCAACCAAACCATGAGCAACAATTTGTTGTATGCCAAATTCCACAAGCTTGTTTATATGCATTACTTCCTAGCAAACAGGTAGTTAATAAGAGTAAAAAAAATATGACAATAGTAGATGTCTATGCAAGATATTTGTCTGTCCTACTCATA
>NW_015400583.1:0-4300 GCF_001527695.2 Protobothrops mucrosquamatus
CTCTGTCCCCTGGGAGGTCCTTTCAGACAGGTGGACTGAGGAACGCAGCCTCCAGTGGATGGAGGTCCCCCAGACCCTTTGAGGAAGGGGCCAGGAGTGCATCTTGAATGAATAGGGAGAGAGTTGTGCCTCCGTGGCGAACGAGCATTTTTTTTTAAGAGTAAAAGAACCGAGTTTCCTCTTCTGCTCTCCTCCCAACTCCCCCAACCCCCAAATTGGTTGTTGTCGTATTTGGGCTTATTCCGCAGCCCAAAAGTTCCCCCACTTTATCTTGCTAACAGATAGTAATTGACAAGCATTAGGAGTCAGGCTTGGCATGGCGATTGCGTTGGATGCTTCGTATCCTGGTTTTAAAACAGTAAAAAATAAAATTAACGTGGCCCTATCTTGCAGCGTGTCCAGATTCTTCTTTCATGCTACGAGGTGGTGGTTTTTTTTTCTTCTTCTTTTTCTTTGGAAAAGGGCCAGCAAGCAGCTTGTTAAAATCAGGGTCAAAAATGAGCAGGAGATGCTGGATTAGCTGCTTGCCAAAGAAAACATTGCAAATGCCAACCGGCTTTTTAAAAAAAGAAAAAAGAAATAACTGAAACAAGTGCTAAAACGCAATTTGACTTCAGTCCAAATTCCTGTGGGGAAGTGTTAAAATGTTGGATGCATTTGGGGGCTTCCAGGGGGTCGGGTGATCTCATCGGCGCATTTGTGGGTTCAAATCCTGGCAAAGGCCTTTGGTACGTCTCCGGAATGCTGCTTCTCCTTCCCCTTCCTAGGCCAATCTGCAAAAAGCGTGGCGTGCCTCCACTTCCACGCGGGATCTTTTCGTTCTCAAAGTTCCTGCCGTTCTACAAGTAGTGCTTGACCGATGACCGTTCGTTTAGTGACCGTTCAAAGTTACGACGGCACTGGGGGAAAGAAACCAACCAGTTTTTCGCATGACCGTTGCGACATTCCCCACAATCACGTGATCAGAATTTAGAGGCTGGGCAACTGGTTCATACTTACGACCGTTGCCGTGTCCCCATGGTCCCGTGATTGACATTTGGATGTTTGACAACTGTTTCACGTTTATGTCGGTTTCGGCGTGCCAGAGTCACTGTATCCCCTTTTGCGACCTCCTGATAAGCAAAGCCAATGGGGAAGCCTGATTCACTTAACAACTTATCAGCTGCAGTGATTTACTTAACAACAAGGTCGTCAAATGGGGCAACATTCACTTAACAAATGTCTTCGTTAGCGACATAAATTCTGGGCCCAATCATTGGCCGATTCCTGTACTTTTGAGATCTCCAGCTCCTTATCCTCGCCACCATGGTGGGACCCCCTGAAATTCTGCAACCTGGGTCGGGGGTCTTTATAGAGGGGCTGAAAATCAGAACTGGGAGAAAAGTGCCATTTACTTCCTGACTCCCAGCTTTTGCTTAGCACCACCACAGGCAGAATAAGGATTGTGCAGCAACCAGTGCTGCTGTTGTCCCTACACAACCTCTCTGCGATGCCTCGTTCCTGCCAGCAGAGATCATCAGCTGCCGAAGAAGAGTGGACCATATTTAATTCCAATTTCAAGCCCGGAAGGATCGCTTTTTCAATTCTTGCCTGGAAAAATCCACGGGAAATCCTGCCCTGGAACGAGTCACGCCAGGCTAGGAATGCCTCGGCCCTCTTGATGCTTCCCAGTTAAGTCGCTGGCAGGAAAAGCCCCATTTTTGCTTAGTTCCTGGATGCGATTTGGCAACGGGGACAAGGCAGGAGATGAATTTAGCTTGGGAGAAAAACCCTGCGGGCTTTAATGGGTGGCACCATGAGAGATGCCAGGTTGGGCTGGAACGACCGAGGGTTTTGCAGCGTGGCATATACCGAGAAATGCAGTTGCTCCCTTCGCCGGGTGAATGAAGCCAGCCAGCCAGCTAAAATGCCCCATGCCTTATAGCATGTTATTTTTGAGGCTCAGGGTATCGAGTGAGCACATCGTGGAGAATTTGCTTCTGAACAAATTTTATTTATTTATATTATTGCATTCCTCAGACTTGTTTGCTGTCCATCTCACCGAGAAACAACTCTGGGCAGCTTACACAGGTAGTCCTCGACTTAACGACAATTTTGAGCCCAAAATGTATGTTGCTAAATGAGACAATCAAGAGAATTCTGCCTCATTTTACGACTTTTCTCGCTGCAGCTTGTTAAGCGAAGCCCTGCAGCTGTTAAGTTTAGCAAACACGGTCGGTAAGCAAGCCCCATTTTCCTCAGTGGGCATATTTTGCCAGAAAGTGGAAATTAATGCTGGAAACTGGCAAAAAAAAAAAACCCCATCAAAAATTGTGGTCACGTGACCATGGGATTCTGCAAATGACCATCGATGCAAGTTTGTTGCCAGGCACCCCAAAGGTCCACAGTGTGTGGGCAGCCATTGGAACCTCAAAAATCAGGTCATGAATAACTCTTAAGATGGTCCGTCGTAACTTTGGACAGTTGCTAGGTGATTGGTCGTTAAGCAAGGACTACCCATATTTAGTCCCCCTCGGAGCAAAGTTCCTGTTCTTTGTTCCTCTGGGCTGCTCTTTGTCTGAACCTTTAGGAACGTAGCATCTCAAACCGGCCACAGGATTTGAGATGCGACTCGGATAGCCGTAGGATCCGATTTCAAGGATCAGCTGCAAAGGAATCGAGAGCGGATCTTGGGGAAGGAAGAGGCAGGAAACAGCCGTGGAGAGACTTGGAGATTGTACCGTTCAGGCATTGCATGAAACATGAGAGAGAAAGAGACTCAAATCAACCCTGTCTTGAATTTGTTACAGGAAACAGGAAGAAAACTTGCATAGATTTTCAAGATTCTGACATTTCCACCCTGCAACGGATCAAGCAGCATTCCTCAAATCCCTGTGGGGGTGTGCTTGCCTTGACCTGGCCTGCCTTGGAGGTCCTCCCGAGAAATAGAATCAAGATCACGTGAAGTGTTAATACCACTTTACAAGGCCTTGGTAAGGCCACACTTGGAATACTGCATCCAGTTTTGGTCACCGCGATGTAAAAAAGATGCTGAGACTCTAGAAAGAGTGCAGAGAAGAGCAACAAAGAAGATTAGGGGACTGGAGGCTAAAACATATGAGGAATGGCTGCTGGAATTGGGGATGTCTAGTTTAATGAAGAGAAGGACGAGGGGGGACATGATAGCAGTGCTCCAATATCTCAGGGGCTGCCCCAAAGAAGAGGGAGTCACGCTATTCTCCAAAGCCCCAGAAGGCAGGACAAGAAGCAATGGATGGAAACGCATCAAGGAGAGAAGCAACCTAGAACTAAGGAGAAACTTCCTGACAGTGAGAACAATTAACCAGTGGAACAACCTGCCTCCAGAAGCGGTGAATGCTCCAACACTGGAGGTTTTTAAGAAGAGACTGGACAGCCATTTGTCTGAAATGGTGTAGGGTTCCTGCCTGGGCAGGGGGTTGGACTCGATGACCTACAAGGTCCCTTCCAACTTTTTTATTATTATTATTATTATTATTATTATTATTATTATTATTATTATTATTATTATTATTATTATTATTATTATTATTATTATTACTTCTGGTTTCGGGAAGCTACTACGTTCACAGCAGGGTGAAGAGGCCAGGCGAGTGGTGGGAACAAGCACTTGGAACAAGGAGGACGACATTTAGACAAAGGCTAACCCAAGGGTCCCTGTTGTGGGTCACTAAAGCCTCAGTTTCCCCGCCTTCTGGTTTCTGAGTGGGGGCAGAGGAGCGTCACAAGCACATCTCGAACGAGGACAGGCTGACCACAAGGCTGCTTTCTCGTTTTCATTTTTAATGCTTCTTGCCGCTGCTTCAGCTTCTTCCTGCAGTAGCATCTCTCGTGGTGGAGATCAAAAGTCAGCTGGCACACACACGCATCCCAGCAAAGTGCAGAGATGGAGGTGGGGAGGGGAGAGATTTGCTTGTTTTCTAAGGCATGCAGGATACAGAGAGCAGGAATCTTCCAGAATTAGCCAATTTAGGCAAGTTTTATTTATTTTATTTGCCTTGATGGTTCGGGCGATGTCAGCAAGATGAAGAATCTTCAAAGCACAAGTGGAGTTTGATTGGTGGAGATCAACAACAGAACGAATGCCAGCGCTAATTTTTCTTTTCCTTTAAAAAAAATGTTATTTTTTTTTTCACTTTTCCTTCTTTTTGCCTTTTCCCAGAGAAAAGAAGGACTAGGGGGGGATATGATAGCAGTATTCCAGTACTTGGGGGGGCTGCCACAAAGAGGAGCAGGTCAACTTATTTTCCAAAGCAACAGAAGGCAGGAGAAGAAACAATGG
>NW_015400583.1:4583-6126 GCF_001527695.2 Protobothrops mucrosquamatus
GCCTTTTCCCAGAGAAAAGAAGGACTAGGGGGGGATATGATAGCAGTATTCCAGTACTTGGGGGGGCTGCCACAAAGAGGAGCAGGTCAACTTATTTTCCAAAGCAACAGAAGGCAGGAGAAGAAACAATGGATGGAAACTAATCAAGGAGAGAAGCAACCTGGAATTAAGGAGAAACTTCCTAACAGGGAGGACAATTAACCAGTGGAACAACCTGCCTCCAGAAGCGGTGAATGCTCCAACACTGGAAGTTTTTAAGAAGAGAGTGGACAGCCATTTGTCCGAAATGGTATAGGGTTTCCTGCCTGAGCAGGGGGTTGGACTAGATGACCTTCAAGGTCCCTTCCAACTTTACTATTATTATTATTATTATTATTATTATTATTATTATTATTATTATTATTATTATTATTATTATTATTAAATAGACCCAGATTGTTTGGAAACATGGTGCCTTACAGGCCTTTGCCAAATCAAGACACTCCCCCTTGGGAAAAACAAACACTGCTGTTCTCCCACGGGGCACGGTGCCAGGGGCTGTGTCCACATCCCTTACCTGCTGTCAGGACTCCAGGTTCCCTTCCTTGCCACCTAGGTGTGCCTCCCTACAAGCGTCAGGAGGGGCAAGCTAGGACAAGGATGGTTTTCCCTGCGCCTCCAAGCTTTGCATTTTGTTGTCAAGAACAGGCGGGGCAACCTGCCAGTTTCTTAGTCTTCCTGCCCTCCAGGTGAAACCTCAGCTGCTGGGGAAGGTGGGCAGGTGAAGAGCATTGGTTTTAGATCAGAAAGATCCCTTCAGAATTGCATTCCTGGAAGGCCAAATACCACACGTGGAAAACTCGGGAGCCGAGCAGATGTTTGGGGAAGAAATGGTGAACTGAAAGCAGAGCCAACAAATCATAATGAAATGAAGCAACGGTGAAAAGGCTGGCTCTTTGGGATTCCTCTCTGGACTAGGGAGAGGGTTCGAGATCACCCACGTGTGTTCCAGACAGTTGCTCCTCCCAAGGAGATCACAAGAAAGTCTGTGATGGGTTTAGTGCTCTGGGAGACAAGGGAATAAGCTATCTTACTCAAACCAGGTTTGGTACCTTTGCATACTTCCTTTTCTTATCATTTTTGGAAAATTACTTAATTGCTTTTCAGATATTCAGAACTTTCCGAAGGCACGTTTAATTGCACCGGGTGAGTTTCCTTCGTTCCTTAGCAAAAGGGGCTTTAAGGCAATTATACGGACTAAATAAACATAAAGGTGGTTTATTTGAGCCAAGTTTAAAATAAGACATGGTATTTCTGGCAACCTTTCATGGACTTTTGCTGGCATCAGGATCGGTTTTTAAGGGGTTGTTTACAGATAAAAGATGAGATTTGGGAAGAAGAGATTTGTTTATCTGAAGAGGCAATATTAAGTTCCTAAAAATGTTTATATACTCACGACGAAGGGGGAAGTCCACCCTTAACATATTTTTCTCTTTTAAGTATGTTCTTAATTTTTCTTTTCTTTTCTGCCCTGTTTTTTTCTGTTTACCCTTTTCTGTTTTTC
>NW_015400584.1:0-1356 GCF_001527695.2 Protobothrops mucrosquamatus
ATACAACACATAGTGGCAGGGTATAAAATGCAGGGAGGAACAGAATGCACAGGTACAAGCAAGTAGCTGCCCTACTGTACAGGAATATCTGTGCAGTGTATGGGCTAGCCCAGGGGTCGGCAACCTCAGCTCTTTCATGACTCATGGACTTCAACTCCCAGAATTCCTGAGTCAGCTATGCTGGGAGTTGAAGTCCATGTGTCATAAAAGAGCCAAAGTTGCCTACCCCTGGGCTAGACCCTCCCACATCCAGATGGGAGATTCCACAGACGGTTGGAGCAAATAAGAGAGCTAAGATCCTATGGGACTTCCAGATCCAGACAGGCAAGTACTGGCCAATCGATCAGACATCTTGGTAGTAGACAAGGACCAGAAGATAGAAATGGTGATAGATGTAGCAGTGTAGCAGTGCAACATTAGGAAGAAGGAATATGAGGAGCTGGAGAAGTACCAGGGCCTGAAGGAGGAAATAAACAGGATGTGGAAAGTAAAGGCATGGTACAAGTGGTAGGAGCACTCGGGGCTATAATCCCTAAGCTGGTAGACTCCAACAGACCTGAGGAACAACTTCAGAGTTCTGTATCCAGAAAAATGTAATGCTAGGGTCAATAAAGATCCTGCACAGAACCCTCAAAATCCCAGACCTCTGATAAAGAACCTGAGATTAAGAAAGACACCTATAGGGGTGAGAAGGGTATTTTTATAATTGTTTAAGAAATATAATAATGTAGAGACTTCCGGTGGGACGGCGCGCCGATGGCGGCTCTTTTCGGAGCCGTCCGCTTGGGAAGGCGTCAGAGCCAGCATGAACAGCGGTCAGCAGCTGTTCAGCGGCTTGGAACCTTGTGCCCCAGGAGAAGGGGTCGAGGTGAGTACTCCTGGATAGGAGTAGAGTCCCAAAAGCTCTCCCTTTATCTCGGGAGAGCGAAATTGGGTACTCCTCCGGAGTCCGGGAAATCTCCATCTCCCAAGTGCCTTTGTTCCCTTTTTTGGGGGGAACAAAGCCAGTCGTTGCCTCCACTTCTGTGAATTACAGAGAACTGTGAGTAAATAATAACCAGATGGAACTGACCAGGGGAAACTGGACTTGAGCAACTTAAGACTTTAACTCAATTTATTAACATCTTCTTTAAAGTTAAGCTGAAATGAGGAAAAAGAAATGGCTGCGGTTTGCCGTTTTTTTATAGATGAGATTGACTTTCTTTTTTAACTTTCACTTTCCTGCAGCGCTGAATGAAAGGGAGATTGTTACCCCTTGGCTTAAAGTTGTAACTTTGACATATTTTTTCTTTGGATTTATGGAAAGTTTTGGTGATTATTTTTTTTCTTTTTAACGGAGAGAATTTTGGATTTGGA
>NW_015400584.1:3173-6126 GCF_001527695.2 Protobothrops mucrosquamatus
TTTTATGAGTTAAAGTATGTTTATAATAGATTAGTTTATAATGGGTAGTTTTATATAGACTTGGGAAGATGAATGTTTAATCCTGTAATCAGTTCTGGGAAGTCCGGGGGGGGTTAGGTGGGGATGGGGGTGGGAGGAGTATAGAAATAGAGTTACTAGTATTGACCTAAGGGGAAGTAGGATATATTAAAATAATAATGATTAGTTATATGTATAATTGAGTTAATTATATTGAAATAATTTGAATTGTACAAATATGATTTTGTTTTGATTAATTGATGGCTTTGCCACCATGTAAAATAAAACCAATAAAAAATTTTGTTGAAAAGAAATATAATAATGTTTTACACTGATGCAT
Organism: Protobothrops mucrosquamatus; assembly: GCF_001527695.2. Taxonomy (NCBI): domain Eukaryota; kingdom Metazoa; phylum Chordata; class Lepidosauria; order Squamata; family Viperidae; genus Protobothrops; species Protobothrops mucrosquamatus. The sequence goes on from NW_015400584.1 coordinate 3,532, forward strand.
AAAAGAAACTACATGAACTGGCAGAATTTTATTAAACGTACAACATTCTGCCCACCTACATTTGTATCCTTTCCTATCTGCACGGTAGCCCTCAGTCTCTCACAAAATAAGAGGTGTAATCCTTGACCATCAAAATGGAACTCAGCTGTGAAATTAATGAACAGATTATCTAAATTTGTAATGGACAACAATGTTTCTTTTCATTTTGTCTTTTTGGTTGGCTCACTTTTCCATATTAATCAATTGTTTTAACAATTTTCAAAAGCCAAAGAAAAAGAAAGTGCATTGTGTGTAACATTTGGCTTTGCCAATATAGATAGCACAGCATACATATCTGTACAGGTACACCACACACACACACACACACACACACACGCATGCATGCACATAGATGATGCAAATGACAGATTGAGAGCAGAATGAAGGAATAGGTTGGAAGGTTGGACCTGATAAAGATATTGTCAAGTGATAGTGTTTAGTTTGCAGTTAAATCTCCAAGGTGAGATGAATTCAGTAGACTAATTAAGGGATTTGGTAATTGTCTAGCTGTATCTTCCTATATTACTGTATCCTTCAGATCTGGAGGATAGATGAAGATTAAAATAATTGTTGTCTCTTGTCTCCATAAAGGAAAATAAAGGAGGAGCGGCATAAAAATCTAAGTGCTGTTGCTATCTAGAAATCTACAGACCAGTCAGCCTTACATGAAGGATTTTTGGGATCATTAAGAGATTATTTATAATTACCTTGAAAACAGTGCAACAATAAATAAAGACAAGATGCATTTATCAAGAATATTTCTTTGCCTGATCAATATTATATCACTTTATTTTTAGCATCCTTAGTAGATTGTGGGAATATTACAGATATAATACGCTGATTTCAGGAAAACATTTGATGAAGTGCTCATTACATTTTGGTTATCAAATTAGTTATCTGAGGATTGGCTGTCATGACTGTGACATGTACAGCTAGTTCAAAAATTATATTTAACAATGTTTCCTCATCAACCTGAAGTGAGGTTGATGGACTAAGGTGCTGCAAAACTCAATCTTGTATCTATACTCTTCAATGTTTTTGTTAATAATTTTGATGAAAACTAATGACATTTTGAAAACTAAACTATTAGCCTTAGCTGTATCTGGGCCACCTGCAGCTGTCCCTATTAAAGACAAGGATAGTGCCAGATAGATTAGGTACATCTTGACCAATATGCCAAGATCACAACCAAAGCCCAGTTTGATCTCACAATTCTAAACACTATTCTAAACAAAGTAGGATCTCTAACCTAGAGACTACTGTATAAGCCAACATACTATTGTGTGCATCCTACCAGCTAGGTGGCCTATGCAGCACAATGAGACTCATTCAAGTCTCATTATGAGGCAAAGAGGGTTCAAGGAATAGAATAGAATAATAACTTTATTGTCACTTTGAATGGACACTAATCGGCACACATTAAATTGAAATTTTGTTGCATTCAGCTCTCAAAGGGTCACCACCTCAGATATATATTACATAAATATGACAACAATAAATAAATGAATGAATGAATGAATGAATGAATGAATACAGAATTATGCATATACCCACATACATTTTATGACACAGAGAAACAACAGTCTAGTTTGGGTTATGTACGTATACATGTGCATGGCGAGAAAAATGAATCTTGCAACTTTACCAGAATGCTTAGCCTTGAGAAGAAAAGACTGAAGGGAGATATCTCATCATACTTTCCAACTACTGAAAGCATGGTGCAGAGATATTTTTTTAAAAAAAAACTTCTACTCCATTTTCTAGAATCCAGGCCACAGAATAATGGATTTAAGGTATAGAAAGTCAAAATCCAACTGAATGTTAAAAAAAAAACATATGCAAGCCATCTGAAATTGGAATCAATTACAAGGAAGTGATGGGTTCCCTTCAAATGAAGAAATAGTTGTCTGTTGGGGATGCTGTGATTGGAATTCCTACAATAACAGAAGCTGAGACTTGATGATCTGTTACAGTTCTACAGTTCTGAAACAGTCAAAAGTGTGAGTAGGCCCACCAAAAACATAATTGTTCCCCTACCTCTGATCCTTTGAGAACATTAAATACAAACCTGCTCTAGTTCAATTGCCTAGCAAATGAAAGGTTGTGAGAAGCTGAATTCAAGGCATTCAAGCGACTAGAAGAGCGCCTCATTTCAGAGCTGATTTGCATAAAATATGCCATTTCTTCAAAACTGGTCCTCCTATTAGGCAGAGTGACACATGAATCCTAGAGGACAGATTTTGAATTTTACAAAGGAGCGGGGGGGGGGAAGCCATTTAATTTATTGTCCATGTTGCCAGAGACCCATGGCAACAGGGTACTTTGTACTTTAATGAACTAGATCACTAGACTATAAGAGAAAACATTTTGAGCCATCCCTGTATCCTTAATTCATAAACATGGAACTGGAGTTCATGAAGATTTCAGCCGGAGTCTAGATGGATTCTGCTACAATAACCAGGCATGAAATTGACTGACATTTGTCATTCTCTGCTCAAAAATTCCCCACAAAGTGGATTATAGTTGCCTATGCACCAAAGTTGCATTTGGTAGAAA
>NW_015400585.1:0-1590 GCF_001527695.2 Protobothrops mucrosquamatus
TTAAGAGGGGTGGACTTCAACTCCCAGAATTCCCCAGCCAGCCTGCGTTAAGAGGGGTGGACTTCAACTCCCAGAATTCCTCAGCCAGCATGCTTTAAAATGGATGGACTTCAACTCCCAGAATTCCCCAGCCAGCATGCTTTAAGAGGGGTGGACTTCAACTCCCAGAATTCCTCAGCCAGCCTGCGTTAAGAGGGGGTGGACTTCAACTCCCAGAATTCCTCAGCCAGCCTGCGTTAAGAGGGGGTGGACTTCAACTCCCAGAATTCCTCAACCAGCCTGCTTTAAGAGGGGTGGACTTCAACTCCCAGAATCCCCTAACTAGCATGCTGATTTTTTTTAAAAGTTATTTTAAAGAGTATGTTTTCAAAGTGGGCATCGCCCTTCCAGATCCAATTGAAATCTTCATTCCTTATTTTGCGTCTCCGCCCTCCTCACCCTCCCTCGTTTGTTCACTAACCACTAGGTCCCGACAGTTGTGCGGTCGAAGTGGAGAACGGCGGGATGCTCTGCAGCCGGAAGGGAGTCAACTTGCCGGGGGCCAAAGTGGACTTGCCAGCCTTGTCCCAGCGGGACAAACAGGACCTGGAGTTCGGAATGCAGCAGGGCATTGATATGATCTTCGCCTCCTTCATCCGCAAGGCGGGCGACGTGATGGGCATCCGGCAGGCGCTGGGCGAACGCGGCCGCCGCATCAAAATCATCAGCAAGATCGAAAACCACGAGGGGGTCAAGAGGTAGCCTCCCAAAGCTTCTTTTTCTAGACTTACAGGCAGCCCGCGACTCGCAACGCTTCATTTAGTGACCCCGATTGCTGGGGGCAACAGGCTGACTCTGTAAACCGCTTAGAGAGGGCTGTAAAGCATCGTGAAGCGGTGTATAAGTCTAAGTGTTGTTGCTATTGAAGTAGGGCAAAGTGAAGGGATACAGCATTCCAGAAATTGCTGTGTCTTGAGATAATATTCTGCCCCACTGTTCTTGCCCGTTTAAGCCATATCCTGTTTCTTGCTTTGCTTAGTAGCCAGTTCCCTATTTTTTATCTCTGTGTCAATGTTCAACCGTCTGGTATTTTTCCATACTATCAAGAATGCTGAGAACACGAATGTTTAGAATATTACCATATATGGGGTCCAGAGGGGTCAGGAAATGCATACGTTGCATAAACTATATATGTGAGCTCTGGACACTCCTCGGGGTTCAGACCCTTTGCTTTGTGTAGCTCTCTGAACCTGCACAATAAACCTTTCCTTCCTCAAAGAGCTGGCACAAGTCCCTTATTTCTACAACACTATAATGGGAGATTTCCCAAAATGCCTTGTAAAAGGATAGGGAAGCCCTGTTTTATGAGCAGAGGTCCATTCTGTTTTTCTTGATGTATATATGTATGTGTTTAAACCCTCCCAAACACCGCCTCAGCAACCCTGATGATGTCGGGAGAGTCCGACGAAAGCTCGGTTGCCGATAATTTTAAATGTTTTATTGCTTTTAAACTGTTTTTTAAACTTTTTAATTGTTTATAAACATTTTAGCTACTCTTGGTGATCGTGATTATTTGGACACAATATGGATGCACCCAAGAGTCGCATTTTT
>NW_015400586.1:0-1106 GCF_001527695.2 Protobothrops mucrosquamatus
GCTAAATGCAGAAAAGGATTTTTTTAGCTATTGTGCAGGACACAACAAATTCACTTTGAATCGCGCAGCCCTTAGAGTTGGGAAACTGGTTATTAAATGGAGAACCTCCCCCTTGCCCCAGCCCTTGAGTCGCTCGATAAGGGGAAACAGTCAAAGGTTACCACGATGTAAAAAAGATGTGAAAAAGACTCTAGAAAGAGTACAGAGAAGAGCAACGAAGATGATCGGGGGACTGGGAGGCGAAAACGTATGAGGAACGGTTGCTGGAATTGGGTCTGTCTAGTTTAATGAAGAGAAGGACGAGGGGGGACAGGATAGCCATGTTCCAGTATCTCAGGGGCTGCCCCAAAAAAGAGGGAGTCCAGCTATTCTCCAAAGCCCCCGAAGGCAGGACAAGAAACAACGGATGGAAACTCATCAAGGAGAGAAGCAACCTAGAACTAAGGAGAAACTTCCTGACAGTTAGAACAATTAATCAGTGGAACAACCTGCCTCCAGAAGCTGTGAATGCTCCAACACTGGAAGAGAAGGGAGGGAAGGGAAGGGAGGACTGGACAGCCATTTGTCTGAAATGGTATAGGGTTTCCTGCCTGCGCAAGGGGTTGGACTAGATGACCTCTAAGGTCCCTTCCAACTTTATTATTATTATTATTATTATTATTATTATTATTATTATTATTATTATTATTATTATTATTATTATTATTATTATTATTATTGTTTAGTTTTAGTTTTAGTTTTAGTTTTCGTTTTATTAAATTTATACCCCGCCCTTCTCCCGGAGGACTCAGGGCGGCTTACAGCCAACTTAAAAACAATAATACGATATAATACAAAATTTAAAAGTAATTAAAAATAGATATTCAATAGGCCGCTTATACTAAAAATTTTGTTAAAAACCAATTTGAAATACCCCTAGGCCAGTCCTGCCCGCTGAAATAACCAAGTCTTAAGGGCGCGGCGAAAGGAGGGGAGATCCGGAATCACCCGGATCTCTGGGGGCAGCTCGTTCCAGAGGGTGGGTGCTCCCACAGAGAAGGCTCTCCCCCTGGGGGTCGCCAGCCGACACTGTCTGGTTGACGGCACCCTGAGGAGGGCCTCTCTGT
>NW_015400586.1:2882-6125 GCF_001527695.2 Protobothrops mucrosquamatus
AAGAGGGTGGCCGGGCGATTATCTGATGACGCAATGAGGGTGGAGTAGTAATTAGACCTCGCCACCCTCATCGCCACTAGGTAGGATCTAACCTGTATCCTTGCCTGTGTTCGGTCGAATTCGGTTCGGCTCACCCTCCAACTGCTCTCTAGGCGTCTTTTCCGGCGTTTCATCTCTCTCAGCTCCTCGGTAAACCAGGTAGCCAATTGAGATCTGCGCCGGGTCAGAGGCCGCAAAGGCACGACTCGGTCCAATGCTGCGGCAGCGGCCACTTCCCAAGCCGCCGCTTGTTGTTGTTGTTGTTGTTGTTGTTGTTAATCATCGCACCAGCCAGATGTTCAGACTGGATTTGGCATTTTTGTCTACCTATCGAGTCCTTACCCAGGACCTGGGATAGGCAGATGTGCATGTTTGATGGTATTACAGATCTCGTCACAGGATGGAAGCCGTTCCTAGTAAGGTCGTCTTTTGCAATTGACTAATGGAGAATTTGTCAATGCCAATGGTGTTCAAGTGGTGCTCCAGTTGTTTTGGAATTGCACCCAAGGCACCTATGACTATTGGTACTACCCTTGCTTGCCTTTGCCCCAGTCTTTCTATTTCTATTTGTAGATCTTTGCATTTTGTAATCTTCTCCAGTTCTTTCTCGTCTATTCTGCTGTCTCCAGGCACTGCCACGTCCATCATCATCATCATCATCATTATGATATTGCATCTGGGTGGCCAACAAGGGTTAAAAACATCAGAAAGAGATGCTTTGGGCTTTTTGGTTTGTTTTTAAGGTACCATCTACAGAGCCCAGAGTTCATAAAATCCTTTCTGCCTTTCCATAAAACCTCTTAGTCTGAAAAGGTGTTAGCAGATTCCTGTTTTTTTTAATCTGGCGTGTCAATCTTATCATCCCATGTGTTGCATTCAGCCGGACTCACAATCTGGTGATGTCTGCCTCTTCTAATCAGATGCTTCGCCGGCTTCACTTTTTCCAAGAGGAACTGCATGTTCCAAATCTTTAAAAGAATATTTTATCTTTCATGTCAATATTTCCCCTCCTTGGGCTCTCTGCTCTGTAAGCGGGGTGTGCAAACAGCCGCTTCAGAAAAGCCCAGCGGAGCTGCCTCTTCCTTCTAAAGTTTTTAACCCTTGTAAAGACGCCCAGATTCTCCTCTCTGGAGTGGACAGCCACAGAAACTGAATAAGTCAGAAAACCTGCTGCAGAGCTTCGGGAAGAAGGCATTTATCACTTGGTAGATTCTCCTTGTGCAAAAACAACCCGGCCTTGTTACATGAACGCTTTTGTTCTTATTGTTCGGGAAATTTTTGATTTGCTCCCCGCAGACCCTTCAATTTGACGGTTTGATGTGGAGACTCGGTTTCTTTTTCTATCTTTTGGTTTTTAAAAAATAATCATAAAAGATTTCCATAGCACACTAGGTACTTCCAGTTGCTGTGGAACAGGTGTTCCTAACATTTCTGCATTCTTACTTCTTCTTTTTTTTTTAATCTCCTCACTTTATACGATTATGCAGCATGGACCGGGACTGCTAGAGGTGACAGAATTATAAGCCAATGCTCCTTTTTAAGGTACCCGCTGGGGAATGTTTACGTTAACAGGATTTTACTCCCCACTCAAAAAACTATTCTAAATAAGAAAGCAGGATCTCATTGGATCGTATGTCAGAGAAAAGCCAACTGCCAAGGTGGAATTAACCCATTTGGGATTCAAGCGGAATTCCACTTGAAACTAATGGAAACTAACCAAGGAGAGAAGCAACCTAGAACTAAGGAGAAACTTCCTAACAGTTAGAACAATTAACCAGGGGAACTACCTGCCTCCAGAAGCGGTGAATGCTCCAACACTGGAAGTTTTTAAGAAGAGACTGGACAGCCATTTGTCCGAAATGGTATAGGGCAGTGATGGCGAACCTTTTAGAGACCGAGTGCCCCAAAACTGGGCCCGCCTCTGCTCCACCCCCTGCCCTGCCCCTACCCCGTCCCCTACCCTGCCTGCCCGCAGGGCCACTCACCGCCTCCAGGGCCCGCTGCAGATTGCCCAGGCAGCCCAGCAGCGCCATGGCGGCCACGCCCTCTGCTCACGCCCCGCAGCATCAACTGTGCGGGATGGGGTGTGAGGGCAGAGTCTTGTCTACGCTGCCTGGCTGCCATGTCCTTGGCTGCGCTGCTCCGTGTGGGCCACCCTCGGGGGCGACTCTCCTTCAGGGGGGCTGCTGGAGAGGAGGGGGTCACGGGGGAGGCGAGGTTGGGGCAATGGCACGTGTGCCCACAGAGAGGGCTCCGAGTGCCGCCTCTGGCACGCATGCCATAGGTTCACCACCACTGGTATAGGGTTTCGTGCTTGAGCAGGGGGTTGGACTAGATGACCTCCAAGGTCCCTTCCAACATTATTATTATGATGATGATGATGATGATGATGATGATGATGATGATGATGATGTAGCTGCCGGAGATACATGTGCTGACATTCCGAGTACGGATGACCAGGGGTTCAGCTATTCAACCTATTCTCCAAAGCGCCAGAAGGCAGGACAAGAAGCAAGGGATGGAAACTCATCAAGGAGAGAAGCAACCTAGAACTAAGGAGAAACTTCCTGACAGTGAAGACAATTAACCAGTGGAACAGCTTGCCACCAGAAGTGTGTGCTCCATCACTGGAGGTTTTTTTTTTTAAAGAAGAGACTGGACAGTCACTTGTCTGAAACGGTACAGGGTCTCCTGCTTGAGGAGGGGGTTGGACTAGAAGACCTCCAAGGTCCCTTCCAACTCTGCTATTCTGATTTTTTTCAAGGCTTCTACTGAGTATGCTATCAACTATTTAGACCCAGAAATGTGGGGGGGTAGGCGTGGGGGGTGGGAAAGAGAGGGAGTGGAAGTGGAGAAAAGGGGGAGAAAGCTTACAAAAATAAAATGTAATTCCAACCCTCGAACAACACCACATTAATTGATGCTACGTGATGGAGGTTGTTTTTCTTTTTTTGTAAAAAAAAAGAAAAAGTGCAAAGAATTACTGGCTTCTGGCGACTTTCCCCCCCCCCCCTGTACTAAAAGCATTTCAATTAGACTTACGAGCGGCTGCCACCCAGTTCAAAGTCCTTCTCTGCAGTTCCTCTTTTTAATGCACAGTTTAAGTGGCTCTCATTAAAACTCCTAATAAAGGAGCGCATTTTAAGTGATTAGCACCAATAACGTGGCAACCCATTAACGGTTCCTCCGCGGGTCCCGCCACCC